>NC_045732.1:57749733-58050143 GCF_009834535.1 Camelus ferus
TCTCAAAGCACTATAATGTGAATGTTGGTATGCTTGATGCTATTCCAGAAATTTCTTAAACTCAATTCAAATTTTAAAATACTCTTTTTTTCAGTCAGTTTTTTCTACTACTCTGTCTTACTGCTTGCTGATCCATTCATTCCTCTGTATTATTTAATCTACAGTTGATTCATTCTAGATTTTTTATTTCAATTATTGTACTCCTCAACTGTTTTTTTTCTTTATATGTGACTCTTTGTTAAACTTAGTGTTCATCCATTAGTCTCCTGAGTTCTTTGAACAACTTTATGACCATTATCTTGAACTCTTTATCAGGTAGGTCTCCTATCTCTACTTCATCTAATTGTTCTTCTGGGGTTTTATCTTATTTCTTCATTTGGAACATATTCCTCTGTCATCTCATTTTGTCTCATTTGCTGTTTTTATTTGTATGTGCTTGAAAGGTTGGTTACATTTCCCAACCTTGGAGAAGTGGCCTTTTGTGGAAGATCTACTGTACATCACAGAAGTGTGCTCCCTTCTAGCCACAAGAGCTATATTCTCTAGTGTCCTTCCCTATTTTGACTGTGTGGGTCCTTCTTTTATGGCAAGCTGCCTACTGTGGGTCATCTGGTAGTCATAGTTGGCCCCCTAGTTTCTTTTGGTTGCCAAGCCTTGTCCTGTGTGGAGGCTACTGGCTACCGGTGGCCAGGACCAGGTCATGAGGCTGCTGGGTGTGGGGCCCTGTGGGAGGGAGGGGTCCCAGGGCTAGTGCCAGCCCACTGGTAAGCAGAGCTGAGTTCTGGAGTGAGTGGTTGTGGGGCTGGAGTCTTAGATCTAGTGTCATCCTGCTGGTGGGTAGGGACAGTACCTGACATGGCAGGCTTTGGATTCCAGGGTGTCCTAAAGCTATTGTTGGCCCACTGATGAGTGGGACTGGATCCCAGGGAGACCCAGGCTGAGAGACCCAATGTGTCTCAGAGATTGTGAAGACTAGCTGGTGGGCAGGCCCAGGGCCCAGGTGTCCCAGGGCCTGTGTTGGCTCACTAGTGGGTGGAGTTGTGTTCCCAGATCTCTGGCTGTAGGACCCTGGGCATCCTGAAGCTGGTGTTGGCATGCTGGTGGGTGGGGTCAGATCCTGGGGCTGCTGGTTGAGGGTTTCTGTGATCCTTGTGATGGTGCTCACCCACTTGTGGGTAGAGTTAGGGTCCAAGCGGTCCCAAAGTTGGTTTCCACCCACTTGTGGGTGAGGCTGGGTCCTGGGGCTAGTGCCGGCCCCCTGGCAGTTGGAGTCCATCCTGGGATCACTGGCTGTAGGACCTGGGCATCCTAAAGTTGGTGTTTTAGCCTTTGTGGTCCTGGGGCAGATGTCTACCCATTGATGGGTGAAACTGTTCCCAGGGTAGTGCTGACCCACTGATGAGTCATTCCAGGCCTCAGTGTCTCTGGATGCAGGGCACTGTGGGTCTCAGGCTAGTGTTAGTGCCCTGGTGTGCAGGGCCAGGTCCTGGACCCTCTGGTGGACTTGGCCATGTCTCTGGGTGGCTGTGGGCTCAGTGGGTCTTACAGCTGCAGGCCTTCTGGTGGAGAAGGCTCTGTCTCCACCTGGGTAGTTGCTAGGCCTGAGATATTCCAGTACTGGTGCCAACAAGCTGGTGGGTGGGGCCAGGTCCTGGCACTAATAAGCTAAAATGAGGATTCCAAAATGGTGCTTGCCAACACCAGTATCCACATGGTAGACTGAGCTCTCCAAAATGGCTGCTGCCAACATTTACATTCCCCTGGCAAGCACCAACTGCCTTCTGCTTCTCTGGGAGGTTCTTTAGGATCAGAAAGTGGGTCTAACCCAGGCTCCTTTTAAATCACTGATTCTGCCTTGGGTCCTGGGGCATGTGAGGTTTTCTGTGCACCTTTAGGAGTGGAGTCTCTATTTCCCACAGCCCTCTGGGTTTCCTGAAAGTAAGCCCTGCTGGCATTAAAAGCCAAACACATTGGGCTCATCATTCCTGGTGCAGAAACCCTGTGCTGGGGAGCCCAATGTGGAGCTCACAAAACTCACTCCTTGTGGAGAGCCTCCACAGTTGGAATTGTTATCCCATTTGTGGGTCACCCAGCCTGGTGTATGGGTCTTGACTACCATAGCTTCACCTCTCCCATGCATCTCATTGTGGTTCCTTCTTTATAGCTTTAGTTGTAGGCTATCTTTTCTTCTTGTTCTGGATTTTCTCACCAATAATTTCTCTGTAAATAGTCATAATTTTGGTGTGCCCCTAGGAGAGGGTGAGCTCGGGGTCTTCCTACTCCACCATCTTGTGTTGTTTATTTTCTGAGGGAGAGGTAATTAGGTTTCTTCATTGATTTCCACTTGGAGGAGATACTGGAGATTGGACCTGAGACCTCTTGGGTGCTGAGCATGTGCTCTACCACTTGAGCTATACCCTTCTCCCTCTACTCCACCATCTTGGCCACTCCCCTGGTAGCCATAAATTTTTACCTCTTATATCAAATCTTATAGCCAAAGTGCTAGTTCCAATTGTGCTCAAATCTGTTAATGTATCATTCATCTTGAAAATATTTATATTTTAGACTAAAGCAGTTTATATTTTGTCCTTAGAAGCTTACTCAATTAGCAGTAGTAGATTTGTTTTTTTAAATCTAACTGCAGAAAATGAGGGGTATATATATGTGTATACACACACACACACACACACACACACACACACACACACACACACACATATATACTTGCTTTCAGTCAAATAAACTGAAGAAATGAATCAAAAAATCCATGAAATATTATGAACATCTTCAGTATTAGGAGGTCAACCAGAATTATATGATAACCCTATGAACCACTGATATAATAGTAGATTCCTAGCCTACAAAAATGTATTTTGAGATTCAGAAATCTTGATGGATAGTCAATGCAAATATAGCTCTTTATAATAACAGAATAATTTTGGAACTATGACTATCAAACAAAAGTACATTTTATTTCCATTTTTATATCATTTTTTCTATAGCTAGATGATACTCATTTGACTTGCTTCCCTTCAATAAATACTTATATTCTGATGCTCTCAAAGAACGCTTGTTTTGTCTTAGTTCTTATCTCAGTTTAGAGCATCGTTATCAATAAAATCCAGAAATCAAAAGCATTTCATTCCCTTTCTTTTCTCATGTACCCCATATCTAACTCATTATAAAGTTTTGTAAATGCTAAAATTCTAAAGTTCTCTTGAATCTATTCCATATTCACCATCTGTCTCTTCTACTCCATATACTGGCTTAGTTCAAGCCCTCATTATCTCTCAGATGAACTATGGGAAACTATAACCTGACTTCCCTAGCTCCATTCTGCTTTTATACTAATCTATGCTCCACATTATACCAATTATTTGTGTGTTAAAAACATTACAAGCACAGTCATGTCAATCTGCTTCTAAGCAAAACACAGTAATTCCACACTGTCATATGCCAAAGTCTGTATCATGCCCTATAATATACTCTCTATAAAAAGGTTTTATACTTTGAACTATTACCATTTTCCAATAGTCTCCAATTCCCCATACACACTATCAAACTAAAATATTTACTTCTTCTTCAAGAATGCCAGCCTAATTCATGAATGTCTCCCTCTGCTTGAAATACATGTCACCACTACACATTCTCATTTTGTTTAGTATAAACTGCTATTTATCTTTCAAAAAGTTGTTCTCAAATACTTCTCACTAAATATCAGTTTTGCCAATAAATTAATATTGATAAAATAATATTTTCAGAAATAATAAGCCCTACTGGTTTGGTTATTGTACATTAGTATTGTTGGTTTTTAAAATATTAAAATCCTTCCTAACCAGTTGGAACATGAACATTATGCTGAGCTTATGAGTGTTTAGCAAATAGATCTCATTTCCTGGAACCCATGGACCATCCAAAGACACATGCCTAAAAAAACTAATAATAGCTAAAACAGAAGGTTTCCGCAACCCTTTTTCAACATTACAAAGTGCAAACATTTGAACTGATTTCTCAGTGCCTGTGGTGGTACCCATTTTTAAATATTTTTGTCACCTCTGAACAAAAACAAATATAGAAGTCAATTACTTCTTCACATCAAAATACTTAATGTTTTTAATAATTTTTGTGTCTCTGATATGAAAGGACTTTTCTGCTTTTCTAGATACTATAAGATTTACACAAATGCTTTTAGAGTATATGTAAATCTAGTCAGGAGGCAATACATATCTGCAAATAACTAATAGATTGTATAATATATGCAGCATCAGTGCTACGAAAACCTGAAAATTTTAAAAGGTGAGCAATTACTGCCGACAAAAGAAGTTTATAAAGATAAATGTTGAATTATGTGTGGCATTTCAGTAATTTAAATTCAAGATGAGAAAGAGATATCAAAAAGAATATTCCCATTGAAATATGGGGAATAAACACTGAAGTGAGATAATAGAATGTATAGAATGAAAGACATTAAATGAGTATGGAGTATTAGTAGAAACTTAAATCAAATAAGTCAGGTTGGCAACAAATCATAGATAATTATGATATCTTATTCTATTTTTACATACTACTGCATATATTTGACTGACATTTTGTTTAGAAAATTTGCATCTTTGATCATGAGAGATTTTAGCCTGAAAATTTTCTTTGATGTAATGTTTATGGAAAGTTTTTACATGATGGTTAATTTGGCTTCATAAAACTAGTTCACAATAATTTCCTGATTTGTGTGCTCTGTAAGAGTGGTTCAAATTGATGTTATTTATCAGGTAAATATATCTGAAAAAAATCACAACCAGTAGGTGACCAGGAAAACTAGCTCATCTTGCATTCTTTGTGAGAATATTTTAAATTATGTATTTAATTTATTATAAAAATAATGATTTTTTTTCTTGTCCTTATTTTGTTAAATTTTTGACAAGGAATTCTTCTGAATTTTAAATTGTATTGCCATAAAATTATTCATATTAAAGATTTATTTATTATTTATTTATTTATTTATTTATTATCTATAATTTTGTTGTTAGTTTTGTGTAAAACTGGTTTTCAAGTGTAATAAAAATACCAAAGTACAAATATCATAAGTGTATAGATTGATCATGTTTTCATAAATATACTTCTATAATCATTCATATGACACGCATGAGATTTCCACACACTATGTGAGATTCATCCATGTTCATCCATGCATTTGTACTTCATTCATTGTCATCACTAAATATAACACATTTTATGTATCCATGTTGCTAATAATAGATATTTAAATATTTCCAGTTTGGGGTTATTAGAAGTACCATTGCCAAGAACATTCTTATGTAAATATTTTTATGAATGTATGTAAGTATTGCTATTGGTTATACTTAGGATTGGAATTTCTAGGTCATAAGGTATGGATTAATTGAGCTGATTATATACTGCCAAACATTAGTTAATTTATTTTCACACTATCAGTATATGAGGGATCAAGTTGTTCCACATAATTTCAACACTTGGTAGTGTCAGCAGTAGGTAAGGATTTCTTAGGTCAAACAAGCAAACAGAACCCTATAAACCATAAAAGGAGAAATATAGATAAATTGAACTTTAAAAACTAACCTTTTTAACTCTTTAAAAGACAAAACTCAGGGGGAGGATATAGCTCAGTGGTAGAGTGCATGCTTAGCATGCACGAGGTCCTGGGTTCAATCCCCAGTACCTCCTCTAAAAATAAATAAATGAATAAACCTAATTACCTCCCCCCAAAGTAAAAAAATAAATAAATAAAAATTAAAAAAAAGAGACAAAACTCAAATTATGAAAGCATACATCATAGAACCAGATACATTATATCAAAAGACAAAAGACTATCAACAAGACAAACAACTTCTACCTAAAATATATGAGGAATGCTTATCACTCAGTAATAAGAAGACAAACAACTCGATTAAAAATTAGGCAACAAAACTGAACAGACTTTCACAAATGAAAATATACAAATTGCTAATAAGCATATCACACCAGTAGTAATTAGAGAATAGAGATTAAAACTGTGGAGTAAAAGTTAAGACTACAGTAAACACATTAGTATAGCTATGTTTAAAAAACTAACCATACCAAATGCTGATGAAGATGCAGAGAAACTGGAAATTTCAGACGCTACTGGTGGGAATGTTAAGTGATATAACACTTTGGAAGTGTTTTGACAATTTCTTAAAAAGTTAAACATACATTTACTATATCATTCAGCCACTGCACCCTTAGTTTTTACCAAAGAGCGAGAGACAGAGAGAGAGAAAAGAAGCATATGTCTATACAAAAACTTGTCAGGAATATTCATGGAATCTTTGCTATAAGTAGTCAAAAACTGGAAGAAACAATCTAATGTCTATCATTGGGAGAATGGATACATAAATTGCTGGATATTTATATAATTGAGTACCAGTCAACAATAAAAAGAATGTACTACTGATACACTCAAGGACATCAACGAATGCAAAAGCATTATGTTGAACAAAAGAAGCTTGACAGTAAAGATTACACAGGATATTATTCTTTTTACCTGACGTTAAAAAATGAAAAAAAAAAAAGTTCCAAAGTGATAGAAATCCAAGCATTTGTTGCCTATGCAGGTTGATAATTGACTGGAAGGAGGAATAAGGGAATCTTCTAGGGTAATAGAAATGTTCCATCTCTTTAGTAAAATTTCCCAACTGTTTATTTTAGAACAGAGTTTAGGCACTTGAGTTTTTAACCACACTTGTTGAGACAAGTGACAGATGCTGAAGTTGGTTGCAGTACAGCTTATTCATTGGAACAGTCAAGAACTTAAGTGATTAAATGAACATTATTTGTTGTATTACAGTTTTCAGTTATGGTGTTTTGCTTTTTTTCTTTTAATGAAGACATGGAGTAGTTTAAACCTTATAGCAGGAGTCAAGACTGTTTAAGAAAGTGACAGGAATGCCATGATGGAACAGAAAGCTAACAACATGAGAGACTTAAAATTACTGACTAAAACCTGTAGCCAGGAAGTAAAATCTGTGTAATTCAAGTTGAGGTACAACTGCAACAAACCAGAAGGGAGACCAAGTATATACTAACTAACAAGGACTTAGAAATGTTATGTGATCCTTCTGGCGTTGGGTGTAATCATGAAGTGGGAATTAATTCTCCAAATACTTGATTTAGTCATTACTGCCTCCCTGAAATTAATTGGAATTGATTAAAAACAGAAGTGACAGAGTACAGATCTCTGTCCCCTTAGGTATGTAGGAAATCCAACTCTATGATGAATATTGTTGGGAGAGAGGGATAAACATGATGGATGTCTTAACAAGTAGCTGTCATGTGAAGTAAATGCTACGTAATCCCATCGTGAAGAACAAAGAACAGTGATTATAAACTTTAGAAGACAGATTTTGGCTCTATCTCAAGAAATTTTAAAAGTTTAGAGATGTCTTGAAATAAAAAGAGGTTGAATTTGGAGGTAGTAAATACCTGGTCTCATGCTTACCACAAATAGACAATGAGCATGTGGATTTTCAGTTTTCCCAACCTAATTTGTTACAGAGATTATTCTTCTTCCATTAAGTATTCTTGGAAGCCTTATTGAAGATCCATTGACTGTATATGTGTGGGCTTATTTATGGGCTCTCTATTGTGTTCCATGGTCTTTATGTCTGTTTATAAGCCAGTACTTTACTGTTTTAATTGCTGTACTTAATATATTTTGAAATCAGTACATTCTGTGCCTCCAGATTTGCTCTTCTTTCTGAAGTGTGCTTTGTCTGTTTGGTATCTTTTGTGATCCCATATGAATTTTAAGATTGTTCTTTCTATCTCTGTGAAAAATGCCATTGAGATTTTTCAAAGGATTGCCTTGAATCTGTTGATTGCTTTCGATAGTATGAACATTTTAACAATATTAAGTCATATAATCCGTAAACACAGAATGTCTTTCTATTTGTGTCTTTTTAAATTTCATTTATCAATATTTTGGTTTATATCAATATTTAGCTTTCAGTGTATAAGTCTTTTGCCTCCTTAGTCAAGTTTATCACTAAGTATTTTATTCTTGGTGATGCTACTGTAAATAAGATTACTTTCTTAACTTTCTTTTCAGATAGCTTGTTAGTGTGTAGAAACACAACTGATTTTTGTATATCAATTTTGCATCCTGCACATTTACTGAATTTATTAGTTCTAATAGAGCTTTTCATGGAATTGTTAGGGCTTTCTGTATACAAGACCATGTCACCTACAAACAGAATTTTACTTCTTTTCCAATGTGGAGGCTTTTATTTCTTTTTCTTGCCTAATAGTACTAGCTAGGATTACCAGTACTATGTTGAATAGAAATGGCAAGAACATTGCTTTGTTCTTAATCTTAGAAGAGAAGTTTTCAGTTTTTCACCATTGAGTATAATGTTAGCTGAGGGCTTTGCATACATGGACTTTTATTATGTTAAGGTAAATTCCTTCCAAACCTAGTTTGTTGAGAGTTTTTATTATGAAAGGATGTTGAATTTTGTCAAAAGCTTTTTTCTACATCTATTGAGATGATCATGTGATTAAAGTCAACTCAGAATGGATTAAATACTTAAATGTAAGACTTGAAATGCTAAAATTCCTTCAAGAAAATACAGGGAGAAATCTTTATAACGTTGATCTTGGCAATGATTTCTTGGATGTGACACCAAATGCGCAAGCAACAATAGCAAAATTAGACAAGTTGAACTACATCGAACTAATAAGCTTCTGTATCACAAAGGAAACAGAGTGAAAAGGCATCCTACAGAGTGGGAGAAATATTTCTGACACAGCATTAATATCCAAAATATACAAAGAACTTCTACAACTCAACAGTAGAAACAAAGAAATAATCCAATTAAAAAATAAGAGAATGAAATGGTGGTTGTCAGGGGCTTGGTCGAAGAGGAAATGGGAAGTTGTTATTCAATGGATATAAAGTTTCAGTTATGCAAGATGAGTAACTTCAAGAGATCTATTATACAACATTGTGCCTACGGTTAACAATATTGTATTGTGCACTTAAAAATCTGTTAAGACAGGTCTCATGCTTAGATATGTACCACAATTGAAAAAAAAACTGAATTATGAGCGACTATTGACTAAGAAACTTTTAGAACATTCAAAATATGGAGTAAGAAATTGAATAAGTCTGAAAAGTCAAATTTTTTTGAAGAATAGAATTGGGGATGAAATTTTACTTCTAAAAATTAGTGGGACAACAATAAGTGATCTAGAATTATCTGTAGTGAATAAACAGGCAAGAAAAGAAAAAATCAAAATATCTAGCTGAACATTAATTTTATCAAGTAAGTAAAGAAGACAAAAATTAGAATTTTTGAGATATTTTTCTTTTAAATAGTATACTTTAGTATTAAAAAAAAACTCTTCCATTTATTTGTTTTGTAATGAATTTAACCCTGGCATATATTTTTGTCCTTCCAAAAATGAGGTACACAAATATAGTGCCTGGAAAAAAGACATCTGGCATATAGATGCCCACAGTGTAAGTTCATATATTCATTTTTTAATAGCTCATGTATTTACTATATTACTTTTGCCATATGTTTATTCCTTTTAGGCTAGAAACTTAGTATCTTTCTCGTCTCTCCTCCTCCACCTTGTTCATTCCAGGACCAGATAGTAATTCATATCATACCATATGGAAAACTACAAAGTACAGTGATTAAGAGTGTGGGTTCTTGAACCAGATGGCTTGGTCTTGGCTTTTCCAAATTCTAGCTGTGTCACCTGACCTTGAACAGGTAATTTAACCTCAATGTGACTTCATTGTTTTATCTAGTACATAATGTTTTATGAGTATCAAATCAGTTATTACATACAAAGTCTTTTTAGCCAGTGCCTGGACCTTGGTAAGTAGTCAACAAATATTCACATGATGATCATGATGATGATGGTTGTGATGATGATGATCTGATAACATTTGTAGTGGCTGCATATAGGGTTATGTTGAGAATAAAAGATCACCATGATATTTTAGAAGTTATGGGCGTGGGGAGAATGTACAGCACTCATACTCATCCCCTGAAACTAATATTTTCAATATTTTGCCTAAGTAATCTGCTTCTTAGGTGACATCCCATAACAGTAGTCATGATCTAAAATGTAATACTTAAAAGGTGGCTTTTGACCAAGATGTTTCCTGCTGGAGTTTTTATGCCACCAGAAACCCTGCTATATAGACCCCTGAAAGACTACAGGTTGTCATTGGATCCATTTAATATAGAGTCCCCACTCATTAATTGACTTAGGCTCTACAATTGATCCTTAATCTCAATATTTTATCCCATATCCCAAAGATCATGCCACATATTGGTAAACACTAAGTTAATTTAAAGGCTGTTGTATTTGGCTGTCCTCTTTAGAGAATATATTATTGTTACCTAAATTATGTAGGTGAATGACTTTGTTTTAGGAGCAAGTTTTAGTACCTAATATAAAACAAAAATACAAATTCTTTGTGTGAAAGAATTCATGGAGACTGTAGCTTCATAATGTCTTAATAAATAACATAGGCTTTCGAATACTATGCAGTAACTCTTTGAGAGAATTCCTTGAATTTCTAATTTTCACAGTGTGCCTGAAACCTTATATCTGAAGTGAAACTAGGTTTCTATTTGAATAAGAGGTAAAGTCAAGTTGTACGTAATTATATTTCAGGCAGCTATTACTTACACTGAAAGTATACATAAAATATAAGAATAAACAGTAATCATGAGATTTTCACAGAGTACCTGTTAAATGTTGCTAGTGGGCTGGCTTTTTCAGGCCAGATTCTAGCCTAAAGTTAAAGAAGATTTTAAGCATGGAAATTATTGAAGAGTATAAAGCAATGCTTGAGAAAATTTGGCATGCATATAAACAGAGACTATTTCATGGGAAAGCTTTACTTTCAGAATCTGTTTAATTCTGATTATTAGAGCAGAAATATGAATTTCTGTAAAATGTTCAATTTTCTAACTCATTCTGTAGAAAACGTGACATTTTTATCTTCATAAAATATGGCATGATTAAATAAGCCTTTAATATTGAAAATTTATATATGGCATATAGATGTTGAAATTTATAATTTTGAAGTATACCAAGTCTTGAAGACAGTACGTAAAAAGTGTATGTACAGTGTAACAAAGAGTTATAAAGTAAACACATATGGAATCATCTCATAGGTCAAGAAATGGAACATTGACAGCACCTCAGAAGACATGTATGTCTCTCTTCTCAGTCATAGCACATTTTATTCCAAACAGAGACACACAATCATGACATTTTTGGTAACAATTTCCATGTTTTTTTAAAATATACATTTTCACTTACAGATACACCCTTCAAAAGTATAGTTTTGCCTGTTTTTACAATACACATAAATGGAATTGTGTGGTTTTTCCATTTCCATTCCAAAGTATATAGTTGTGTGTGTGTCTTGTTTCTTCGCATGAATACTGTTTGTAAGATTTATCCATTGATTGTTTGAACTGTAGTTCATTTCCATTATCACAAAGCATGCTATTGTTTGAATGTATGAAAATTACTTGATAGTATATTCTATTGTTTATGGGCATTCTTATTGGCCCCCAAGTGTAGGTAATATGGACGATGCTTCTGTGAACATTCTTGTACACGTATACTGGCTAATATGTGCACGTATTTCTCTAGAACCGTATACCTTGGAGTAGAATTGGTTGATTAGGATTTAGGCATTTCTTCAGCTTTACCAGATAATGTCCAAATGTTTGTCAAAATAGTTATACCAATCTATACTCCCACCAGCAATGTATCAATGTTCCCCACATCCTTTCCAATACTGCTGGTAAACTTTGGGATATGTAGTGAACACACACTAATTTTTTCTTTTTAATTATCTTAAGGGAAGTTATATATGTTAAGCAGGAAATGATAGGCTATGCTGCAGTAACAAATTTAACGTTCAAATCTCAGTGGCTTTAATACAGTAGATGTTCATGTTTCAGCCACATGACATATCCACTGCGGCTCAGTTCTGCACTATGTGGCTTCTGAGGTTGCCACTGAAGTAGAAGAGAGGGATGGATGAAGCACATCAGCGGGCTGAGAAATACAAGAGAACTTATGGGGTAGTCAGTGAGCACCAACTGATTTTGCTGCGTGTAAGATTCTTAAATTAGTTTCACGTTAAGGGCTTACAGATTCTTATATACTTTCATTGCATTCAATTTGTTTTATGTTCTTTTATGATCAGTTTTGGTATTTCTCTCTCAAAAGATGGTACGTTGTTTTTTCATGCTATCTTATTACTTGATAAATGATGTCAACATTAATACCCTTATCTGAAAGAACATTATCTTATTTACGCCAAATACTGCTTAAACTGTTAAGATTAAAGTTTATTTACAGTTGACAAAATGCTTTTATATACATAATCCAATCTTCTTATTACAAAAATTCTTGACGTATAAAAAGACAAAGATTATTATCTTGATTTTGCACATAAAATGAGAAAAGCTTAGAGTGGTAAACTGTGACTGTCACAGCTGAACTGCAAGCCCTGTTTTCTTACTAGTCTGTCCCTCATTCTGATATATCACACTGCCTCTTGCTTTGCATTTTTGGTTAACATAATCACCATATCTCTTCACTGTTATATGTGTCTATAGATTACAGTTTGACAAAAGGCAAAGGTCCACATAATTTGTCAAGTGAAATACCCATCATCATTTACTCATAAACTAATAATAGAGGTCAAATAAAGGCAGGAAATCATAATCAACTTGATTAAGCACTAGAACTTGAATAAAATGTTTCTGGAACTGGGATATTTTAATAGGCTAGGAATTTCTATATCAGCTGCTGTTCACAAGAGTCTAACAAGTGAGAGTCCTGAGTGGGGATCAAGGCAGTTAGAAAAAAACAAAATGGAAGGGCTGGCAATAAAACAACTTTTTTTTTCTACAATCAATACATGTCAGTCAACCTAAATGAAGCTATAAATAAAAAAGAATGCATTTGTCAATTATTAAATATGCAATAGTTTGGAAAGAACATTGAACAGCTAGTTAGGTTCTAATGCCAAGTTTTGTCGTTAACTGACTCACTAAACTTTGGACACTCAACTTTGGTGAGGTTTAACCTCTATTGACCTAGTATGCTGACTGGTAAAATTGAACAGCTTAAATTAAGGATCATATTCAGTTTTAAACATCTGTATTATGTATATATGTATATTTTATACCTTACTATATGTGTATAGCGAGGTGTACATATTATATATATATCATTGTCTGTGTGTATAACTCAGTAGAAAACTAATTGGAATTTTGCTTCAAAGTGCAGGTGTACACATGAACTTAGACAATCTCTGTGTATCTTTGGCATTTATATAGCTAAGAAATATTAGAATACTTTTCATGTATTATATATTCCCAATTTGCAGAGTCTCTATATATTAAATAATTGTACAGTGGATAGCATGCATTTAGAAGGCATGGAGAATATGGCAAAATGTTTGAAGAGTTCGTGACATAATTGGCATACTTCCAAATTCTCCCATTACTCAATCTTCCTCTCTCCAGCATCTAACTTTATTAGTCATCCTTTTTCTGAATTATTTTAGTGGTTACTTTTATAATTTTATGTATATTATTCTAGTTTTATGTCTATTATTGTAAACAATGGGCCTTGTCCTCTTTGAAAGATAATTTTATTATTTTTATCATCAGAAGTGTGTATACTATGTCAAAATGCATGAACTTCTTAAAGGCCTACTTCACTGTGAACAAAAAAATGAACATTTCTTGCTAAATCTTCTTACAATATAGAGTTCAAATGCCTAAGCAACTTGTGTGGTCCAGTCAATTGTTACTTCAATATAGCAAATATTTACATTAATCTCTAATGCACTAGTTGAACATATCCTTCAGACTGAATTAGTATTTCACAGAGGCTGTGATGGTTTATATAAACAGATGTCACATTATGTGAAAATGTTATTTTTGAGTTGCAGGTGTTTGTGTACCTGGAGAGATGCACCAACCATATACCTTGCAAGAACACAGTTGCTTCATTTCCCATGAACAAAGATTGTCCTGTAAACATGAATATAGTGGCTTGGCTCCTGTTGACACCAGGTCCCAGGCAGGTTCTAAATTAATAGCACATCTCAAATGGAAAATAAAAGCTTGGAGTAAACATTAAAGGAGTGGACAGAAGAAAATTTAAAACTGTGTATCATCAGTCTCTTTTACCACTGGAAGAATCTAGATGGTAAAGATTGTTTTCAACTTTGTAATAGGTAAGTTATAAAAACTTTTTAAGGGGCTTGTAATACTCATTGGCCAAAGGTAATTTTACTCCATCTTGGAAGCAGCATTTGCTTACCAATGTAAAGCCGATCAAGATATGTCAGGTAAGAAGAGATAGCTTTTCTAAGAGGATTTGATTTTAGGTATTTTTCAACAAACTTGCTAGACTATCAGGCAAAAATACATATCATCGTCATTTAAATTGCAGGGTTAATGGATAACCTGAGATGTTTTCTCATAGCTGAGACAGATCCTACAGTAGGGAAGTCTTTACTATCTGATAGACTAATTGTAGAATGGTTTTTATGGGTATCTACATTGAAAATTTTGAATTTTACATATATTCCATTTTCATCCAAATGGAAATATAAAGGTATAATTAATACAAGATATACACTAAAACCCATGTTTTACTGAAGAACCCTTGTGCTTTCTGCCCTAACAGTGAATAATGGATGCAGGGCTTTTACATTATAGATCAGTTATTTCTTTAAGTACTTTAATTATTAAAACTCATTAGCACATTATAGCCAAACTCTTTGTAAAGTGAATAGATTATAATAAAAGTCAGTTGAAGAATTAAAATTTGACCTATTGATTATCACCCACTTCATTAGAAAACTAATTTAAATAGGTCTGCTACTTTCAAAGTTAGTTATTGTCTCGTATTTCTCTGCCAAAATCTTTTTTACTATCTGTGTCGTGGTAACTGTAATGGGAATCAGAAATTCATCATTAGCATTTTGAACTGGCTTAGAGCTCTAGACTAATTTAATTTAATTTTATGCTCTCAAACGTCATGCTTGAGATAAATTTCAAGAATCAAAGAGAGATGTATATGTAGTATGCTTATAACCACTACTTTGAAATGTGTAAACATCTTTTACCCTTTCCTTAAGAACTACCATTTACTTAGTGCTTACTATTTGACATGCAGTTTTCATGCATTATTTTTGCAATAATCTTATGAAAAAAATTATTACCCTTACGTTGGATATAACAGACGTGAGGATCAGAGAAATTATCTCATCCAAGTTTGCACAGTTAGAAAATTAGAGAGCCAGGATTTCAATACACTTCTTCCTTGTCTACCCTTTTCTCATTCCACTGTGATTCATTTCATAATAGAAGTTTTGTTAATTAATTAATTGTTCCTTTTCTTTTTGTCATTTGGATTGATCAACCTTACTGAAAAAGTCAAGGAATATTGCAGGCTGGCCTGGTTGTGGTTTTCCTAATACTTGACTAGGTAAGAACTATATTCGGTCAGACAGGAAGAATCCTCTAATATGAGAAAAAATAAAGAAAGAAAAGAAAAAGGGGAAAGTAAATCTTTTATCTTGGTACCAATCGCAGAGTAAGGAAAGAACAAAGAAAAATTTTCACTTTTGGAATCAGAAAAAAACTCTAAAAATAAGAAATTCCTGCTATTCATTTAGAGTCTCAAAAATCAGTCTTACTGTTTTTCTTTTAAAATATATACATATTTTCATCTTAATGTTTAGCATCAATAGCTTGCTGTCCTATATTTTAAAGGGAAAAAATCTTCCAAAATTATACCCTGGTAAAAATATAATATGAATTTGATTTCAAACTAGTATATTCATTGATACCATTAAAGGAAATACATATAATGAGCAGTAACTTTTTTTAAAATATAGAAGAAGCTATCTTGATTAAACATAGTAATTACTGTCAACATCATTGATGCATTTAGGCAATGAAGAAACTGCAAATTTATACCATTTGACCAGGGATATGAGGTGTAAAACATGTACACTGCAAGGGCTTAATACAGAAAAATGCATTACAGATACTTAATAGCGGACAATACTGAGATCCTCTGATTTTTTTCTCATTGCAGACAAGGAATTGTCCAAAGAACTTTGACTCCACCTCGGCTAATATATTTGAGGTGACAGCAAACAATTGATCTTCTCTCTTTGGAGAAAGAAAATTTCTCTTTTTTATTCCCGAAAGCAACCAAATCCTTTCTTAAGCGTGTTCAAACAAAAGTCTGCATTTCCCAGTGGTTAAGAGAACATACTGTGAGAGTAAGAGTCATCTAAGTTGAAATATTGCCTCTGATACTTACCAGTTACATGGCCTTGGGGAAGTTCTTTAACCTAGGTAAGCATTGGTTTCTTCATCTATCAAGTGACTATAACAATTAATTGTGCTTTCCTAATTGTTCTGTGATAATTGAGATGGTGTGTGTCTTCTTAAAGTGTTCCATATGGTGCCTCGAAGGTCGTGAGCTCTCAATAAACATTAGTGTTTTCCATTGTTGGTATTACAAATCATAATATTTCTTTAAATTTACTCTATTTATATACCGTGTGGAGAAACTTCTTTGTAAAAGAATTTCATTTTATTCTACTGCAAAATAAAACTCTTAAAGGGAAAAAGGCAATGCCCCAAGGAGAAACAGGTTTAGGAAAAGCAAGTATAGCTATTTTAATGAATAATAGTCTCTACTATTTCATCGAAATTATTTACTAAGACAATGAAAATCTGGATGAATTAGTAACTTAGTTCCCAAGTAAAAGCTGTCTATATCTTAAATTTAAGTTTTCAGTCTTCATTGCATTCCCCTATCTCAATGAACAGCATCTATATAGCCCACAAAAGCTGGAAATCTTGGGGTTATTACTAACAGAATTCTACCTCAGCACCCTACATTGAATAGTCAGCAAATCTTAATTTTTCTTGCATTACTTTTTTTTTATTTCATCTTAATTTTATTACTTTTTTTTTTTTAGTTTTTTTTGGGGAAGGGTAGTAATTAGGTCTATTTATTTAATTATTTTTAAATAGAGGTACTGAGGATTGAATTTACCACCTTGTGCATGCTAAGTGCGCATGCTAACACTTGAGCTATACCCTACCCTCTTCTTGAGTTTCTTCACTTCTCTACCTTTACATTGTCACTATCACAATTCAAGTCTATATCATGTTCCTCCATAGTCTTGAAAGCCAGATTTCCCTCCAGAGTATAATAAAGATTTATGTATTCATGTGTCTATCTCTTCTACTAGAATTTAGATTCTATAAAAGACAATGTCCTGCTGATCCTTCCATTGCCTGCAGTTTTATATCTAACAAAGGGTTGTTGCATTGGACGACCAACCAATTCTTCTGCAATCAAGCGTTTTTTTCCTAGGCTGCTTTGTAAACCATGTTAGCTATCCATTACAATGTGCCTTTCTTTCAATACAAGTACAACAAAAGTGGTTGATCTTAATTGCATTTTATTTCACTACTTTGTAATTTCCAGATTTATGATCTTTTTGCCCATCTTGAATTGTTCCAAAAAAATAGCTAATATTTTAAGAACTTCTTAAATATCAGATCCTTTCTATTTTACATGTACCTATTCACTTGATTTCCTCTCATACCTTACATATTAAGCATTGATATTATCCCCATTTTACAGATGAGGAGATTATAATCCAGAGATGTTAGCTTGGCCAAAGTCACATAGCTAATACTGCAATGATAATTAAAATGGCTAATATTTACTGAGCATTTGATTGGGGCAGTGAGTGTCAACTGAGCACTTTATAAAGTTTGCATTATTTTCTCATCAGAACAGATCAGAACAGCCCATTGGAGTATACAATATGCTTGCAATTTTCCAAAAGAGGAAACTAAAACATGTAGAAGTTACATAAATTTCTTAGGATCTTGATGAATCTGAGGTTTATACCAAGGCAGCATAGCTCCTGAAGCTCTGATTTTAATGGCTATGCTCTGTTGCTTTCCTGAACAGCTCTAGGTGGGTACCAGTCCTTGTGATCACATAAGCAGTATTATTAGATGAGTTTTCAACAAAAGAGTGTGATATAACTATGAATATAACTAGGATAGAGTAATAATAGCTTTCTTATCATTGGAGGATATAATACCTAGTCTACCATCATAACTAATTGAACATTGTGATCGGACCATATTCAAAAAGAAGTTTAGCATTTTATTTGAATGACTATATGTTAGAAACTACAAAGGTATAATATTAAATACTGTCCATTTGGATGTGTCTAACTCTTAAATGGTAACTTAATTCAGTTAAAACCAAACACAGATTGAAATTATTTTTGTATCTTGTAGATAAAACAATGGGTTTCCTAATTCTATTTGCCATTTATATAAAATGCACTCTGTAGCATAACTCCCTGTGTTATAATACAATTACTTGCAGACTTGGACAAGTTTCTTAATCTCTGTGTGCCTCAGTTCCTTGTCCTTAAAATGGGAGTAATCAATACCTACTTCTTAGAGTTGCAATACAATTTAAGTTAGCTTACATAAGTACTTAGAGCAGTGACTAGAACATAGCAAACACTAAGTAATTATTAGCTATTATTGTCAAGATTATCTTTAGCATTTTTATAATACAGATATGAAAAGAAAATAGTTATGCACTTTAAAGATAAGGAAGTTAAAGTATACTTGATTTTTCCTTCACACCATGTCTCAAATCAAGCCACCCTCCACCATGCTTTAATCTGTGTCCATTTAAGCTACTAGCACTATTTTCTTCCTTACTAGATTCCAACACAAATATAGTTCATTTTCTGTAAAAATTTGGAAATGAGATTTTTTTAACTTATAAAGACACTGTATTGAAAAACAGGAATATCTGCAGAGCACGAAGATAAAAGGAGCAGGGACAAAAATTAAGAAAATAAATCATAGGATTTAAGCTGAAAGAAAAGTTGACCTAGAAATGTTCAGAGATAAGATGGATTTCAAAATTCCCAGGTTGCTAATCATGAAAGACTTTTTACCATGACATCAACTGGAATAAAAACCATTAAGTGAGCAATGACGTGTGCATTTTCTGTAGCTCTTACAAGTGTGTTTTCTGGAGAAACCTATCTTAGAGTTAATCCTCTTGCAATGTAGGTTATACCTCCATTTTTCTGGAATAGTTGTTACCTTGGGGAATAGGCACATCAGTGTTTCCTGACATTAGCATGGAGATTTTTTATTCAATTTTGTAGTAAAACAGACAGAAGAATAAAAAGCAAATGGAAGATGCTCACCATAGATGATAGGGATAGGTAGGTAGATAGACAGATAGGCAGATAGATAGATAGATAGATAGATAGATAGATAGATAGATAGATAGATAGAGACATACATACATACATACACATATACATACATACATAGACACATAGATAGATAGTTAGATAGATAGATAGATGGCACACATGTCTGTGTGAAATCTTTTACCAAAACTATAGAAAGAACTTAACATATTCTTAAGCTACCAGCCCAAATGATTTGTTAAACTTTGTCAAGCTTCCTATATAGTAACATTTTTGTTTTCCTTGTAGGAATTCTGGTGCAGAGAATTGAATTAATAATAATCCACACTTGATGAATCCACATTGTCATCATTAATCAGAGTAGGTCCTCCCTGTTTTTAATTGAATAGTTTCAATTTCAACTCATTTTACCTTCCCATAAACATCCACTGAAATGTGTTTGATGTATATACATGTTTATCCTTATCTTTATGGTGTTGTTTAAGTGCTATAAATTTGTAGTCAATAGAGTAGGAATTGTGCTATAGATCTCATTTATTTTTATCTATGGAATATTATATTTCTAAGACATATCCATGTTGCTATACATAGATAAAGTTTGCTGATTCTAAATTGTGTATAGCATTCCATGTATAAATCTACCGCATTGTACTTATCCATTCCTTACATGGACATGTAGGCTGTCTTCAGCTAACTGCCAGTGAGATTGAGCTTATCTTCAAATACTTGTAACCACTCAAGTGTTTCCTACTGCAAATGGCTCATCATTTTCTTTTTCCTTTTTTTTTTTTTTCAGTTTGGTTTTTTTAGTGATTTTTAAAATTATCATCTATGAAAACTTTTAACTCTTATCAGTTTTAGAATCTGCAAATATCCTTTCCTGCACTGTTCACTTTGTTTATTGTGCCCTTCACTAAAAAGAAAATCTTACCTTTGATGAAGAGTGAGGGGATAGATTTTTCTGATGTTTAACCATCCTTGCATACCTCGACTAAGCCTTACTTAATTATGATGAATTATTTTTCAATACACCAATGGACTAGTGCTTTTTAATCCTCTCCCTGCATCGTATTTTCTAAAGATCCATTGACCAAAGCAAGAAATATGGCTGAGCTCCGTGTATGGCAGGAAGACTACCTATAGAAATGGATCAAGAAGAGTTATTGAGATCATATCTCGAAACAATCTCCCACGTATCCCATCCCCATTTCTCACATACTAATATCCCTAATGAATTTATTTTCTAATTATTCTAAGCCATATAGCAATCAGTCTTAATTTTGATACTCATAGAAGCATAGCTCAAAATAAGAACTTGGATATAGGAAATTTATTTGGGAAGTGACCTCAGGAATCAGAAATGAGGGTATGGAGATGATAAGACAGAAAAGGAGTAAAAACAAATAAAAATGAAATTTAAAAAAGAGGTGCACTATCAAGGTCACCACTGTAGGTAATGGAGAATTGATTCCATTCAGACCTCAAAGGAGAATTATAATGTCTCCCTGAATTGTCCTTTGAATGATTGGAGGATGAAGAATTTATCTACTGAACTGTCTCCCATCATCCAGAGAGTTAGTATCCTCCCATCCTTCTGGGCTGCACTCATATGTAGGCAAAGTGACATGAAAAGGATTTAGAGCTCATGCTTAAGATAATCACTTTTAGTTCAAAGTAAGCCTGACATCACACTCAGATAAATGACATGCAAATCTAGGTTACATGTTCATGCAACTTACTTTGGCCTCCTGTGCTCGCCAAAGCTGAACCCTGAATATACCATGGTTTGCTGCTGTAATAATTAAGCAGATTGCTGATATACTCACCTATGATAATGATATTTCAGTATTCAGCTCAAAATCAGGAGCTCCTGTCTGATGCTACTTTGGTCAGTTGTTCTGCCTGTAATAGAGCTGCTTTCCAATGGAAAGTGGTTCTCTGTTATACAAGGCAGAATCTTTCTTTTAAAACTTGGAGATTTTCCTTGTAACTCTCCTCTGGGTGCCACCAGAGATTCCACCTAGTATAGTTATCCACCATGGATATATCTAGTACCGTTGGACCTCCTGACTTTCAGGGTTCAAGTGGAAGGCTATCTTCACCACAGCCTGGATCTTCTATTGAGCCTTCAGTGAAAACTGAAAGCTTGAAAAGTAACTTGATAAATGCATTTCAGTGGTGAGCCCAATTGCAGTGTATGTTGCCTTCAAAAAAAACCATCTGATTTTTTTCTAACTATTATGAAATGCAAGGTGAAATCATTGACTTTTGCCATGGAAGAGAGATTCTGGTATGTTCCAGATCATCAGAGACCTAAAACCCTCACATATGTAGCAGAACCCTGAATTTTTATAGGACTTATCTCCCATTCTTACACATACATATGTCTTCTTGGAGAAAGTAGAGTATTTTCCAGTTCTGATTAGAATGATTTCATCAGTATAATGTGCCAGAGAGATGTTCCAAGGGATACCAAAATTATCAAAGTTCTTTTGGATCAATATTGTAACAGCAGTATAGCTAACACATACCTAAAGGAAGACAATAAATATTACTGTTGCCCTTCCCACATAATATTAAGCATTGCTATGCTTTTTAATAATAAAAGTTGAAAATGCATAGGACGTCCAGACAGTTGCCACCATATGCTAGAGGCCATGTTAATCTGTTCCATGAAAGATCCAGCATGGAGGATATGATTAAGGTCACAACTTCATCAAGCATACAGTAGTTCTTCATTAACTCTCACTATCCATCTGGTTTTCTTAGGTGCCATACGAATGAATTAAATGATCAAACAGGTGGTCTGATGGGGTCTATCACCTTTGTATCATTCAAACTTGAAGGGTGACACTTATGTCTTCAATTTTACTCTGGCTGTGGTATTGGTCTTGCTTTGCTTTCTTGGACAAGGGAGACAGTTTCTGTTGCTCAAGCAAGCAATGTGAATTGCTGAGTATATTCATCTCAATTTTGCATTCAGGAACTGGATAGACAACTAGCAGTGTGGCTATGGGACAACTGGAATCACTGTAAGATCAATTTGGACTAAGATTACATTTATCACTTTACTTTTTTTATAAGCTCCTCAAAGTAGATTATCATGGTAGTGTTTTGGGTCCCCTGGTCTTTGGGTCAGCTTGGATCTTTTATCTAGTAGGCCTCAAAAGAATGAGCAGTTGCCTTTTCCTTAAAGGACTCAAGCTGATAAATGACCTTAAGTATGTACCTTTGAGGGAGGACTGAGGAAGAATTTATGGTGTATAATTAAAGTAGAATCTCAATGTCTTCACTAAAGGGAATGTAGCCTCTTATTTACATAATGGGCACAAGATTTAAGAACTTCAGTCTCTGGGCACTGAATAAGGGGATTGTATGATTTTCCACTGTGATGGTTAACATCGATCTCTGCTTGCCAGTTTTTGATTTTATGGGATTAACCAAATTTAGCAATACTTTAGTTGGCTGCCAATTTCTCTCACCTTTAGATCCATTATTCATTGCATCAATCTCTGCAGATCAAAGTATCCTGTTGGTTACTCTGCCTTTCTCAGTAATTACGTCCATCTTGCCTTTGGTAGCTCAGTTCCACCATCTGCCCTCTACTATTTCAGAAACCTATCATTCCCTTTGACAGAATGGAACCAAATTCCATTTCCTCCCAACAACTCTGATCTGTGGCAGATGGCCACAGCAAAGAATATCAGAAATGACAGTTTCCCCAAAACTGGTGCATTCTTTTTTGCCTTAGTGAAAGGAATTTCTGCTGGATCATTCAAGGAACTTGGTTCCTCGGTCTCATTTAATAAACCTATTCTAATGCTCCTACCTCCCTGAGCCCTGGGACTTCTTTCCCAATAATCTTCCAAGAGTGTTTGAATATCACCATCTCATTTATGCAATAATTATGTCAAGTCTTCAAGGAATCATCTTACCAGAATGTTGTGGCATGCTCCAGCCATTCCTGCTAGGATATTAAACATAGTGTCACAAGAGTGCCTTCCTTTTAATAAACAATTCTCCATCCAGCCGTATCTTTCAGCCCTTATAGACAGATACCCTCAAAATTGACTTCCACATATATTCATGCACTTCCTGGTAGTACATATTGGCCAGGTTCTCTATTTCTTTGGTGAGTAAGCTCCTCCTGGAGCATTAAAAAGGCAGCAAAGACTTGATTCACTAGTACTTGGGAGAATCGTAAAGAATTCCTCTCAGAATTTTCTTCTGAAGCCAGAAAGGCTATAATTTATCCACTGACTCCCATTCTCCACTGGCTGAGGACTTGCCCAAAGGCATAAAGTCCCTCAGTCTAGAATTCTAGACTGTGAATTCCCACAGGCTGTGGATGCTTAAGAGAAGTCAGACTTGCCCCTAAGTCAGAAAGCTGAAAAGACATACATTATGTACTTGATATGGAACACAGCAAATTCAAGATGATTCTAAACTTGCATGGAACTGTGCACTCAAAAGCACCTGAAGGGAAAAAAAAGGTGTGCTGAAGAAATCAAAATGCATTGGCTACATAAGGTTTACTTTTATATTCTGATAGTAACAATTATTCTTTAATCAATTCTTCCCAAATTCATATTTTTTTAATTTTCTCATTCCAGTTCTTTATTCCAGCCCATTCATCCCCATTAGTAATGAAATTAGAATCTTTCAACTAAAAGTTTAAACTTAGGTGCAAGAAGTTTCTAGTTGTTGGGAGACAGTTCAAGAGACTCTCAAGTTTCTCTATGTCTTGAAAGCAGAAGGACTCACTGTCTTTGTTCCAGAAAATTCTTTTTTTTTTTTTATTGGAGTGTAATTGATTTACAGTGTTAAGTTTCTGGTGTAGAACAAAGTGATTCAGTTATACATATACATACATATATATTATTTTCTTTTCAGATTCTTTTCCATTACGTATTATTACAAGAAATTGAATATAATTCCCTGTGATGTACAGTAGATCCTTATTGTTTATCAATTTTATATATAGTAGCATGTGGCTGTTAAACCCCAACCCTTAATTTATCCTTTCCCTGCCCTTTCCCCTTTGGCAACCATAGTTTGTTTTCTATGTCTGTAAGTGTATTTTTGGTTTGTAAATAGTATTTGTATAATTTCTTTAGATTACACATATAAGTGATGTCATATATTTGTCTTTGTCTGACTTACTTCACTTAATATGATAATCTCTAGGTCCATCTATATTGCTGCAAATGGCATTATTTCATTCTTTTTTATGCCTGAGTAGGATTCTATTGTGTATAGGTATATTCTATTGTGTGTGTGTGTGTGTGTGTATGTATATCTTAACCAGTCACACACACAACATTTTAACCAGTCATCTGTCGATAGACATTTAGGTTGCTTCCATGTCTTGGCTATTGTATATAGTGCTGCTATGAACATTGGGGTGCATGTATCTTTTCAAATTATAGTTTTCTCCAGATATATGTCCAGGAGTAGGACTGCAGTCTTTTTATGGATGACTGTATAATGAACAGCCTTGGGTGGTAAAGATAGTGTCTACTTCTGGAAAAAAAGAAAGACTTGTGTTTCCCAAGTGCAGGGTTCCTTTTCTTGTAAAACAACCCATTTTTGTGTGTATAGGCATCATCTAGTACTCTTTGCATTCCCTAGTGGGAACTGAGATTCAAGAGTGAACTCAGGAAAAATGCTTGTGCTCTGGCTACTGTCACTGCCGTATGTAATAAAATCCTTCATCTTTGACTCAGAAGTCTTGTGTTTTCTGCCAACATCCACGAAACAGTGACAGACTGCGAACCTGCAATTAGGTAAGATCTCAGATCCTTCACAGTTCTTTACACTGATTAACACTTTTGTACAGAACGTATTATTTTCAGGAATAGATTCCTGATATCAAGTGGAAAATGCCTATGTGTGAAGAATCTTGCAGATACAGTAGGGAAGACAATGACCTGGCTTTGTTCCTCTCCTGCTGAACAGTTTAATTAATCAGTAATGAATTATATAAAACTATGTACTGAGGTCAATATTTCAGAAAGTGGTAAAAGACTTAGATGAGAATCTTTTAGTTTTAAAATTAAAGCATTCAAAACAATGTTTTGTGAATCACAGAAGTGAACTTTTAAATTTTACACTTCCACCTGGGAGTAGAATAAGAGAAATATATTAATGGTAATGGTAATTTAAAAGTGGTAACAATTTCCCTTGTTATTTTTAAGCTTTATATTAGATTAGAACTATATCAAGGTATAACTGAGTATTCTGGTTGAAATGTCCAGAATACTGACTATTCGTTATTAGGTCATGCATGAGAGTTATCCCCACATTTCCTTGTAAAGTTTCAGTGAAGCCAGTTTTTATGTGTACTTAATTTCTGATCAGTCTCTGGTGTAATAGAATCTGTAAGTATTTATCTTAGTATTTCTCGAGTACACTTGCACTTGTCTTATTTTTTATTTTTTGTTTTGTTAATTCAGATATAATTGACATATAACGTTGTGTAAGTTTAAGATACACAATGTGATGATTGATACACTTGTGTACTGCAAAATGATTACCACCATAGTGTTACCTAATATCTACATCACAGATTTATTTCTTGAGGTGAAAACATTTAAGATCTACTCTCTTAGCAGCTTTCAAGTATATAATACTGTATTATTAACAATAACACCATGCTATATATTTAATCCATAGAAATTTATTCATTTATAACTGGAAGTTTGTACCTTTTGACAGAAATATCCCCATTTCCAGCACCCACCCCCCCAACTCCTGCAAAACACCATTTTACCCTCTGTTTCTGTGAGTTTGGCTTTTTCTAGATTTCACATATAATGATATCACATGGTATTTGTCTTTTTCTGTCTGACTTATCTTACTTAGCATAATGCCCTCTGGGTTCATTCATGTTGATGCAGAAGGCAGGATTTTCTCTTTTCTCATGTCTGAATAATAATTCATTGTGTGTTTTCTTTATTCATATCATCTGTAGACAGACATTTAGATTGTTTCTCTATCTTAGCTACTGTAAATAATGCTGCAGTGAATATGACAGAGAGATATCTCTTGAGATCCTGTTTTCATTTCTTTTGGATATATACCCAAAAGTGAGATTGCTGGATCATACAGTATTTCTATTTTTAATTTTTTGAGAAACCTCTATCATGTTTCCCATAGTGGCTGCACCAATTTCCATTCCTACAGTCCACAAGGGTTCCATTTTCCCCACACACTCTTGACAACTGAAGCAGGACCTTTGTGAAGTGCCCTGAAAGGCTGGAGAATCTAGTTGCTCATCTGCTTTTCCTTTCTCAAGGAGGGGAACTATTTCTCTAGCTGGGAGTTCCCTCTTGGCACTGAGCAAGACCAGCTTGAGGGGTGGGCTGATGCAGGGAAAATGAAGCTGTCTTCCTTCCTTTTTTGTGTGGTTATTCTCAAGTTTTTTGTTCCACTGTTTTGCTGAAGTTTCTGAAGTGGACTTCACAGTTCTCCCAGACCTGTTCTTGTTTCTAGATAGCTGTCAATTGTTGGTTGATATTTGTGGGAGGACAAAGGCTGGAGTCTTCTACACCGTCATTTTGGTGATGTCACTCTCCACAATGCTCTTATTTTAAAAGGGGATTAATTGGATGAAATTCTGTTTCCCTTCCCAAAACAAAATCTTCTCTGAACTACTTAATAGTTCATCTTTTGTAAGTATATTATTTTGAAAACCATTACATCATGCATCAGTGTTTAAGTATGTGCAGTGTAGCTAGATCTATGCAGTCGAGCAAGTTAACACTAGCTATTAAATGTAACACTATTTATGTGTAAATATAAACAAATTCCCTCTTATTATTAGTTATATTGAGTAGTGTTTGCGAGAGTAGATATAAAGTAATCCTAGAATAAATTAAGTTAAAAAAAATTCTGTAAGTGCTGATTTGCTTGACTCTCAAACCCAATTTTATCACTAGCTTTCAATTCAACAGCAAACAGCAAGCCAGGAAAAAAAAACAAAAAACTAAAAACTACTCTTGAATAATAAAAACATACATTTAGGGCTCCTTGAGAAAAATAAATCATTTTAATATTCAGAATCAATATAGGAAAGTAAAATTTGTATATTGACAAAATAATATAAACAAATATTGAGCATGTAAGTCTTATTACTTGGATACAGTGGCAGCTAATAAATAATGAATTTTGAAAGAAATATAAATATAATATATTGCACCAATTAGGTTAGCATTGTGCTTATATTGATTTTTATAGTTTCATTTAGGAACGAATGTAAAACTATAATCAATATAAACCCAAACTATAAGGTATGTTTAGAAATATCTATTTGCATTTCATATCTAGGTTGCTTTATAGTAGAAACTTGAAAAAAATATATACTCTATGAGTCTGTTTATCTTGTCAAAGGAGGAATCTATAATATCTATTTCTCTCTAGAGGATAAGATGAATTAGAATATATTAAAATAAAATATTCATTTGATTTTTTTTCAAATTTCTGTCTTAGATTTTTCTCTGCATCCTCAAGGTTATTTCTTCATAGATCAAAATTTTATTCAGTCTAATATTAAGGTGCCCCTTTTATCTAAGAGGAAAAGTTCCCTATTGTAATTTTACTGTCTGCAATATGTGTGAATGATAGATCACCTGTATAATTAACATTCCTTGACCAATGTTGTGTGGCAAGATTGTTAACTGAGATATTAAGTGGTGTTGATTTCTAAGCCTTTTTCTTCCTTTACATATGTGTGGATTTAAAACTTATAGAAAAGAAAGGTCCAACATTTGTATGTATATATGCATGCATGAATGCAAGCACTATCCTATTTAAGGCATGGAACACTCCCAGTAAAGCAGAAGTTTCCCTCCTTCCCATCCTAGACACTAACTCCCCAAAGGTAACTATTATTCTGATATCTACAGGTTAGTTTTCCTGCCCCAGAACGTCATTTAAATAAAGTCACACAATATGTACTTTTGTGTGTCTGTTTGCCTTTACTCAATGTATATCTGATTCATCTTGTTTTGGCATCTAACAGTTGTCCATTTTCCTTAATATCCCTATGCTATTCCACTGCATGATTATACCACAGTTTGTTCATCCGGGCCAATGTTGGCGGTTAGTTGATTGTTTCTAGTTTCTGGCTATTTCTGTATAAAGCTTCTATCGGCATTTTAGTGCGTATCTTTTAGTGGGTATAATCACTTATTTATGTTAGGTAAATACCCATTGGTGGAATTGTTAAATCAGTGACAGATTGCGATTATTGTCAAAAAAATTGCAAAAAACTTTGGAATGGACAAAAACTGATACTCATGAAAATGACTCTTGCCCATAGAAATGCAAATTAATTGTGTCTGAGAGAATGTATTTTACTATTGCCCTGAGGATAGATCTGTTTTTTTAATGTATTTATAAATTCTTTTTAGAATTCCTTCTTCTGTACATGTGCATATTTTTAAGAATTCTTTGAACTGGTTGTAACATCTCAATGGTTTCATCATCAATTAATGAATTAAAAATGCACTTGTTTTGTATTTGTATGAGAGCTATGATTGTACCTACCTATCCCTACATACCTGTGGTATGTTTGGCTTTAGTATATTCTGCCAAAGAATTATTCAAAATGGCTGTAATAATTTATACACCCACTACAACATATGAAACTTCCAATTGTTCTACATTCTCACCTACACTTATAATTATCAGTCACTTAAAGTCCAACCCTTATTTTGGGCATATAGTTCTATTACATTTGATATTTATTTAAAGTTACCTGATAACTGATGATATTGAGCATCCTTTTATACACTTTATGGTTTTGGATATTTCTTCTTACTAATCACTTACTCAAGACTTTTTTTCCCCAGTTTTGTGTTAGGTTATCTATTTCTTGTTTATTATTATGAGCTTGTTGTATATTCCAAATATGTCTTTGGTACAAATACTGCAAATATTTTCTCCTAGTCTGTGCTTTGATTTTTCATTATATTTGTGATGTCTTTGATAAACACAAGTTTTTAATTTAATGAAATCCAATTAATATTTTCCTATATGGTTGGTGAAGATTAATTTGTATTCATATGTATATCCAATATATACCGAACCCAGCTTATTGAAAGGACAACTCTTTCATCACTGTGGTTCATAATATGTCATAAATCAGGGGACTATATATATATGGTAGTCTGTTTCTGGACTCTATATACTTCCACTGATATGCGTTCATTCTTTTTAAGTAGTAGCCTGTTTTAATTAATGTAAATATATAGTAAGTTTTTTTATGAGTCACTATAAGTCCTCTATAAGTTCATTTTTTTACGATTTTCTTGGCTATTCTAGGCCCTTTTACTTACCATATAATGCTTTTAAAAATACTCTCATGATATAATCTTCCAATAAAAATACTTGCATGTTTGTAACTGGCATTACATTGACTCTATAGATGAATTTGGAAAAAATAGACATCTTAAGAATATTGAGTTTTCCAATTCATAAACTCAGTATAACTCTCCAATTACTTAGGTACTCCTTAATTTCTCTCAATAATATTTCATTGTTTTATTTGCCTCTTTCATTACATGTATTCTTAAGCAATTGTTTTCCAGTCTATTGAAAATAGTATATTACTTTATACTTTTTGTTTTCCCTATCATATAAAATATAATTTGGTATTTTTATGTTAACATAAATCTAGTGACCATATGATTTCGTCTATTCTGTTAATCTGTACATTTCTTTGCTATTTTGTGTATGTAAGTCTTACATCTGTAAACAATGAGTTTTTTTGTTTATTTTAACCTTCATAAATGTATTTATTTCTTTTACTTGATGTATTGCACTAACACTTCCAACACAATAAGTGATAGTAGATATTCTTGGTTTGTTACCAAATGGATGGAAAAATAATTCAATATATATATATTATGCATAAACTGTAATGATAGCTGTTGAATTTGTATAGATAGGCTTTATCAGTTTAAGAAACTTCTTTTTGTTCTTAAACTACTGATTTTTTAATCATGAAAAGATGTTAAATTTTACTAATTGATTTTATTTATTCTAGTAATATATTCCTATTGTTTTAATCTATGGAGAATTATATTATCTTTTAAATATTATTTCCATCTTGCATTTTAGAATAAGCTAAGATGAAATTTTAGCTTCTTCATATCATTTTGTTTCAACTATCTGATATTTGATTTAGAATTTTTGCAACTATGTCCATGAAAATTACTAGGATATAATTTTCTTTTTTTATAAAGCCCAGTCAAAATATTTGCTGGAGATGGTGTGGAGAAAAGGAACCCTCCTACACTATTGGTGGAAATGTGTAAATTGGTGCAGCCATCATGGAGGACAGAATAGAGGTAAAAAAAAAGTAAAAATAGACTTATCCTATGATCCAGCAATCCCACTTCTGGGCGTATTTCTGGAGAAAACTATAATTTGAAAAGATACATGCACTCCAATGTTCACAGCAGCACTATTTACAATAAGCAAGACGTGGAAACAACCTAAATGTCCATCAACAGATGACTGGATAAAGAAGATGTGGTGTATATATATATGTGGTATATACATATATATACACACACACACACACATACATACACACATATACATATATATACATACCATGAAATTATATATTCAGCCATAAAGAGGAATGAAATAATGCTATTTGCAGCAACATGGATGAACCTAGAGATTATGATATTAAGTGAAGTAAGTCAGACAAAGAAAGATAAATATCATGTGATGTCACTTATATGTGGAATCTAAATTTTAAAAAAGATACAATCTTTATTTACAAACCAGAAATAAACTCATGGACATAGTAAATAAACTATAGTTACCAGGGGGGAAAAGGGTGGGAAAGAGATAGATTAGGAGTTTGAGATTAGTAGATGTACAATACTATATAAAAAATAGGTAAACAACAAGGACCTACTGCATAGCACAGGGAACTATATTCAATATCTTGTAATGAGCTGTAATGGAAAAAAATCTGAAAAAAATATATGTATGTATGTATTAATTGCTTTGTTGTACACATGAAACTAACATTGTAAAACATTGACTATACTTCAATAAAAAATAAGAATTAAAAAATATTTGCTAATTACCATTGTGATATGTTCTTTGATGAAGAGTTATTCAAAATATGTAGCTGAGTTACCAAACATTTGGGGATTTTCTGGTTATATTGCTTACATTATTTCTATTTGATTTCACTTCAGTTTGAGTACACACTGTGAATAATTTTTGACCTTTGACATTAGTTGAGACCTGCTTATAGCTGAGTTTAAGATCTATTTTGTTAAGTGCTTCATGTTCTTTTGAAAATGATATTTAATTTGCAAACATTTGTTTTGGTATTCTGTTTATATCAATTAGCACAAGTTAGTTATATTATTGTTTAAATGTTTGATATCCTTAGTAACATTATACTGTATATGCATTCTCTTTCATTTACTGAAACAGGTGTCTTAAAACCTTTAAAAGTGATCATAGATTTATTCTTTCTAATCTTTAAAATTTTGCTTTACATATTTTGAAGGTTTGTTATTAGGTTTATTTACATTTAATATTATATGTTTCTCTCAAAATGATTCTTTTATCATTTTGAAATATCTCTTTGTTTGATGTCAATGTCATTGCAGCAGCTTTATTTTGGTTTAGTGATAGCATGGTGTAACTTTTCCTGTCATTTTACTTTCAATCATCATTTTTCAATTGGAGTATTTAGTCTTTATATACTTATTAAAATTACTGTAATTACTTAAATTACTGTAAACATTTAATTGTTCTTTTTGCTATTTGTGTCTCATTTCATTGTAATTCATCCATTTTTCTCTGTAAGTTTGTTATAAATTCTATTGTTCTTGTTAGAAACTATAACAGCCATCATAGTGACTATCTCATAAGTTTATTTTAAATATTAGTTTTATTACTATTTGATAACAGCTCTCCTATGTCTGTCACAAAAGCTATGTGATGAGAAAATTCAGTTGAAATACTCTTCAGAAATTAATTTTAGTATTTCACTTCAGATGTTTCTTCCTTTCCCTAAAAGTTATTAGAACTAGTTCTTATGTTGTTGATATTCTTAAATATATTTCATTGATGTTGTGAATGTTAGTTAAATATCAGAATTTTAGTGCTAAAATATGTGATAGAACTTCTACTTTCTGAAACTTAAAGCATACCTTATGGTATACAACATAGTTAGATTTTGTACACATGTTCGTATTTTTTAATATGTACTATTTAGAGGTATAATATTCCATGTTAACTATTATATCAAACTCATTATTTGTTTCATTAATATCTTTTATACCTTACTGATTTTACATTTTGTCTCCTTACAGCTGTCAAATTCTTAAAAAAAATCTGTAAAAGTATGCCACAACTTTTGTGGTTTTGTAATATTTTCTTGTATTTTTAACACTTTCATCTTAAAATGTGTATGCATATTCTAATGATGTGTTGTTTGCTACAGACAAATCTATTATTTTATTTCTTCTTTGTGAATTACTATTTTTAATAATAATCACTTTATTCTGCATTTAAAGTTTTTTGTTTATATTCGGCTTTGTCTTATCCTTGCTTAACTTTTGCTGAAATTGTTGGCATTTTTACCACCACTTTCTTTTCTGCCTTAAGATGACATACACTTTACTTATGTCTTTTGTAAAACTTGTGTAGATGGATCTTTTTTAAAGCCAACACAAGCATCATTCTTTATCCTTTAATATGAAAGACTGACCCATTGCCTTTTATTGTGATCCAGATAACTTTTATCATTTTCCTGCTGTGTCAGGGACCAAGACCACCCTCAGTTTGATAATTCACGAGTAGAACTCACAGGACTCAGCGTATAGACATGGCTAAGACTTATTACAACAAAATGATACAAAGCAACATAAGCAAAGGAAAAAGGTACACGGGGTGAAGCCCAGAGGAATCTAATGCAAGTTTCCAAATGACCCCTCCTAGTGAAGTCCCACAGGACATCCTTAATTCCTCCCAGTAGTGAGTTGTGGCAACGTATGTGAAATGCTGTCTACCAGAGGTCCTTAGAGATAAAGTGCCCATAGTCTTTATTGGTGAATGTTCACATAGGCAACCTCTGCCTATCATCTATCAAAATTCCTAACTCTACGAAACAAAAGAGGTGTTTAACATAGACCATATTTGCATATTTTAGGCAGAGTAAGCCACTCTTATCAGTTCTGGAAATGGTGGGAACCTCCCATTCCCCAAGTTCCGAGATGCCCACCTAGAGCCAAGCTTAATAAGCAGGGCAGTCTAAGGATAAGCAGTCATAGTCTCGCTATGTTGCCTTTTTTCTGCACACCTGCTATGTTATATTTTTACTTTATGATGTTTTCTTATTGCACTTTTTTTTCTGTTAAAGTAATCAAGTTTCCTTATTTTCAGTAGTTTAAAAAAAAATCTAGCTACATTCTATGTATATTCTACTAGTGATTACATTTTATATTTTGACCAATATAATTTAATGTATAATCTTTAGTGGATGTAAATAATTAAATAGTACTTAGGATTCCATTCTTTATTTCCACAGAAAAAAGCAAGATATTTACTATAATGCTATTATTCCATCTCTATGTCCCAAATATCAAATTGTTTAAATCTGTTTCTGTTACGGGTTTACTAGCTACCATTATTACTATTTTTTTCTTTTTTGCATTACATCTTTTTCCAATATTAAAAGTGATGTCTAAATTTGGCAAGTCCAGTAGTCGTAACTTAATCCTCACCTCATTCACTCATCAGTGACATTTAATACTCTTTCTTAAATCACTTACATGACTTGGCGTTATGTGTGGTCCCTGAAGTTTCTGTTCCGTTATCTCCATTGTCAGTAAGTGACCTGACAGAGATTTCCTTGCATACCTGAAAAAAATTTAAAAAAAAAATTATCTGTTTTTAAATTCCTTCAACAGACACTACCTGGGAATCGGCTTCAGCCCAAATGGCCTGAAATAATAACCAACCTCTCTGTTACTCCCTCAGTTAATGAAAGAGAGCATCACTACTGCCAAGCAAATCAAAACACACAACACTGATTTCTGGAGGATGAAGTCCTTATTGCTCACCTTGGCACCATACCAGGAATGCTGGCCACCATCCATACAGTTGCCAGTCTTGGACTTGAGAGTGATGATGGTATCTGTTATATAAAATGCTGAAATTCATCAACACTGAAGTCTCTTTTTTTGTCAAACATTTCCCCTGACTTTGCATGTGCTCAACAAGACTTCAGAGTTCCAAAACAGTTGATTCAATAGTTGTTACCTTCTCAATAGTTGTTCAGTGGAGGTTCTAGTCCACTGTCTTGCATGACATCACTGGCTAATTGATTGCTTCCAATTTTTGACAATTATAAACATTTGTGTACGGGTTTTGGGGGTTATGGTTTATAACTGATTTTATTAAATGTAAATATTTAGGAGCATGAAAACATAACAAATCAAAATTGATGAGGTGCAATTAAAGTAATTCAAGGTAAGTTTAAGGAATTCAGTGTTTAGGAGATAAGATCTAAGATAAATAATCTATTCTTCCAACTTAAAAAAAAATGTCAAAGGGTAAAGTAAACCCGAAGTAAATAAACAGAATGAAATTTTAAAAGATACAGAAAATCATTGAAATAAAATGTGGATAAAATGATATAAAATTTTTAAAAATCATATAATGGTTTTTGAAAGGATCAATAAAATTGGTAAACTTCAGATTGATCAAAAAAGAATTTAAAGAGAGCAAGATAAAGAGATAAAAAATTATTAATATCAGAAATGCAAAAAGACTTCACTACTAACCCTACAGACAATAAAAGCTAATAAACGTTTATTATTAATTTGGCAAATATTATAAATAAACACTTTAAATATTAAAACTTTGTTAAATTAGGTGAAATTAAAAAAAAAAAAAAATCCTTGCAAGTCCCAGACAATCAAAGCTCACACAGGAAAAATCTGGTAACTTGAGTATCTTTATATCAGTTAAAGATAATGAATGCCTTGTTAAAACCCTCCCTACAAAGAAAGCTCCATGCCCAGAAGGCTTCACTGGTGAATGTTCAAAATGTTTAAGGAAGAAGAAATTGTGGTATATTCATATGGTGTACTACTGTTCAGCAGTAAAAGGGAACAAAATATTGATACGTGTAACAGCATGGAAGGATCTCAAAAGCATGCTAAATAAAAGGACATAGGCAAAAAAGACTATAAGCTTTATAACTCCATTTATATAAAACTTTAAAAAAGACAAAAGGGATAAAAAAGGATACCAGTTTCAACAAAGGGCTGAGAGTATGAGATGACTGACTGTAGATGGGCTTGAGGAAAACTTTTGTGGTGATGGAAATGTTCTATGTTTTGGTTGTGATAGTGGTTATTCCACTGAATAGAGTTGTCAAGCGTATTGACCTGTACAGTCAGATCGGGTAAGTTTTATTGTAGGTAAATTATATCTCAAGTTGATCAAAAATAACTTAACATCAACTATATAACTTATATATATTTTATCATGTGCAGTTCCAAAAATATAATTTTAAAAGTAATGTGGTAAAAACTAATTATACTATGTCATCTAGTATCTAAAAATAAGAGATTATGAAGATATGTTGATATATTCATATTATAAAAGATGAGCCCAGAATCTAAAAACTGGGTGAAGGAGTTAAGGTGTTGAGGATAGGGTTGGAAGCTAAACTTTTCTGAATGTGCCCTGTTGTGTAGATTTGACTGCAGAACTATACAAATGATTTAAAACAAACAAACACAAAAATAAAAATAGAAGATTAATCCCCATAATTCAAAAGCAAAGGGAGAATCTAAGTAAATATTGACTTATGGCTTTAAGATATCAGTAATTTGACTACACATCCTTAGTAAGATGTAACCTGAGAACAAGAAAAGAAAAAAAAAAATCCTGTAAGGAAATCTCAAACTCTATTAGCCATTTTATTGGCAACAATATTGATATTATTACACTGAAAACATACACAGTAAGATAAAGTAGGTGAGGAAAATATGTCATTGATAGTCAAAATGTTCACCATAAGAGGGGAAAAAAAGTTACACTTATAAAATCAAAGAACTTAAGCAAAAAAGTAAACCCTAAAATCCTAAATGTGAATTGGAAATATCAGTATAAGCTCATAAAGTATTTTCTCTAAAAACATTTTTAAAAAGAGTATTGTCTAGAGCTATGCGGCTCTTCTATTCTGGGAAGTTTTGTTGTTCCGGCAGCCGGAGACTCCTCCCCTGCCCAAACACACAAAGAAGGGCACCGAGCACAGACAGAAGGGATTCAAATCACAGCTAGCTGCCAAGATTGAGAAGCCTCTTTGTTGCCAACAACACTAACTCTCCTCTCCTGCTCAGAGGTATGAAGATCGGCCCAGGAACTTGCAGAAAGGACACAGCCATAACAGATGACCCGGGAAGCTTCTTTATTCCTGTGGGTCCAAGACTTTCCTTCCCAGCCCAGAAATATAGGGCACAGAACCAGGAAAAGAGCACAGCCTTCACAAGTGGCCAGCTTCGTAACACTTTTTGTTTCTGTGGGTTGGACTCTCCTCCTACCTCCACCCCCTGACCAAACAGATACACACACACACACACACACACACACACACACGTTAGAGGAGACGAATAGCTAGATATGAGCAGAGAAAGTGGGGTACAGGCCAAATGGCAGGAAACTATACATCTTGTAAACAACGAGGGTTTGGGGGCAGACAGAGAAAAGCAGAGACCTCTGGACTGAGACGAAAGCACACATTTTGGGGTGACAAGTGTCTTGGCAGCAGACAAAGAAAGGTGGGAAAAGGTAGGAATCTCCAGCTTCTGAATGTAACATTTTGTTCATTATGTCCTTATTTCAATAAAATTAGCCTTGCAGATTAGAAGTACCCATCATGCACCAACCCCATGACACTTTCAATCCAGACTAAAGACAAAAATCCCTCCTTCCCTCAAGAAGGTGGAGCTGGGATAGAAATCAGGAATTACGACCCTCAAGCCTCTCCCTCCCCAGTGAATATTCCACCCATTCATTTTTACACTCTGTGTAACCAGCTTGCAAAAGAAACTCAGGGCAGCTGCTCATCTGAGCCTGCCCGCTCGCTCCTTGAGAACATACTCTCTATAGCTTAATAAATCCTCACTTTACTTTTTTGATCTCTGTATCTCTGAATTCCTTCTGCAAGGAGACAAGAACCTATTCTCCAGTCACACACAACCACACATATACACGGAAGGGTAAAACGGGACTAAGATGCCAAGACTCTCCTTTGCCAGGCACAAAGACTAAAGGGATGTAGAAGGCCTCTTCCCTTTGAGACACACCCAGGAACCAGACCTTTGAAAACCTGCTTCACTCCTTCAGACAGCAACGGTAGGAGACAGTGGGAGTCTGGGGCAACAGGCATACAAAGCAGACCAAATGGCAATACAAAGACTTTGAAAATTAAAATGTTATGGAATCACAAAGGTGAGCCAAGACTCAGGTGAATAAAGCTAAAGAAGGTGACTGCCTACTAAATTAAAGATTTAAATATTAAAGTCTCCTAACATAATAGACAAAAAGTCCACAATATAATTGAAAAGCACTGTCTATGCCAAGAATCAAGAAAATTCAACTGGAAGGAGGAAAGACAATCAACTAATGCCAAAAGAGACTTCAGAGGAAGTAAAACTACTAGAGATGAAGAGAAACATTGCATAAAGAATAAAAGGATCAATCCAAGAAGGCACTGAAATTCTAAATGTGCAAGCATCAAAAAGAAAAAAAAATTAGAAACATATAAAGTAAAAACTGACAGATCTATAGAGAGAAAGAGACAAATCCACAATTTTGAGGTTTTAAACAACTTCTTTCAGCAACTGAGAGAACTATTAGATAATTAGCAAGATTATCTGAACAACACAATCAATAAATAGGAACTTACTGACATATACAGAACACTTTGCCCAAGACTCTAATAAGTATTTTCAAAGGGTCCACAGATCATTCACCAAGATAGAACTTACACAGGGTCATTAACCAAATGTCAAAAATTGTAAAAGATTGAAATCATACAGAGTGTGTTTCTCTGACCATAAAGGAATCAAACTAAAAGTCAATCACAGAAATACAATAGGAGCAATTCTAACAACAATTAAACAGTAAAATAATAACCCATGAATCAAAGGAGAAATCTCAAAGGAAATAAAAACTATAGAAACTGAAAGAAAACTCGATATCAAGTTTGTGGGATGCAGCTAAATCATTGTGGAGAGGGAATTTTAAACCACGAAATGTTTACTTTACAAGTGAGGAAAGATTTCAAAATATTGACCCAAGTTCCTACCTCAAGAGTGTAGAAAAAGAAGTGCACAATTCATCTAAAGCAAGCAGAAGGATGGAAACAATAAAGATGAGAACAGAAATCAATGACATCAAAAATAGGGGAAAAATAGATCAATGAAACAAAAAGCTGACGCTTTGAAAAAAAGTCAATAATACTGATAAATTTCTAGTAAAACTGACAAAAAATAAAAGGGAAAATACAAATTACTTGCATCAGGAATGAAATAGGAGCTCTCACTACAGATTTTGCAGCTATAAAAATGGTAATGAGAATACTGGAAACAACTCTATGTGCATGTATTTGGTGACTTAGAAAACCACTGATTCCTTCTAAGCCACAAACTACCAAAAATCAGCCAAGATGAAATAAACAATCAGAATGGATTTATAACCATAAAACAAATTGAGTTATGAATCAAAAATCTCCTGAAAAAGTAACCTCTAGGCCCAGATTGTTTTAATATAGAATCCTACAGACATTTAAAGAATTGACAACAGTTTTTTTATATCTCTTCTAGGGGGAAAAAAAAAAAAAAAGAGGACAGAACACTTCCTAACTCATTTTATGAGGTCAGTATTAATCTGATACAAAAACCTGACAAAGACATAAAAAAAGAAAGCTATAGATCAGTATTTGACTCTGGTGACAGCTCTACAAACCTATACATGTGATAAAATAGCATAGAAGTAATTACACACACATTCATGAGTGCAATTAAAACTGGAGAAATCTGAATAAGATTGATAGTTTGTATCGATGTCAATATTCTGGTTGTGATAATGTGCTACACCTTTGCAAAATGTAATCATTGGGAGAAAGTGCCAGCCTGTAAAAGGGATCTCTCTGTATTATTTCTTATAACAGCTTGTAAATCTACAAATATCTCACAAAAATTTCATTTGCAAAATGTTAAGTTGTAGTAGAAAGAAGTCTGAATGTGGACTCAAAGAATCATGGAGTTATGGGATTCGGGAACTGTAAGGGACCCTAGGGAACACCTTGCTTAAAACCTCATTTTACAGATGAGGAAACAGAGACATAGAGACTTTTTCCAAGGTCACAAAGAAAGTTAGTGACAGAGTCAGAAAACCTGAGCCTGTCCCATCTCTGTCATTTACGAATTGTGACCTTATGCAACTCACTTAACCTCACTTAGCCTGTTTCTTTATCTGTAAATTAGGGATAATAGAATCATCCCCAACAACCTGACAAGGATTCTTATAAGGATCAAGTGAGATAACCTATGTGAAATTGCTTTTAAAACTATAAAGTTCTATCTGCTTCAGAATGATGAAAATAAAATAATTATGAAAGTGCTTTTCAAAGATAAGAGCTCCATATAAATGTGAGTAATTGCAAAGAAGAACAAGATATTCAGAATAGAATTGTAAGGGAAAAGTTTCCTTTTTTATTTCAAAGCTGTGTAAGCTTAACTTTTTTATTGGTTTTAAAGAGTTCTATTAGAGAAGATGTGGCTTTTTTATTTAATTTAACATGACCCATAGGAAGTTAATTATTTTGAATTATTTTGTTTCATTGACACTAAACATTATTTGATTTGATTTCTTGGCTTTACTATCTGCAATATATTTAAAACAAAACAGCAATACACTATCCCAAAGGGGTAATGTTAATGTATGTTTTGCCCCTGCACTCAAAATATACATTTATGTTTTGCAGCTAATTACTTCTAAAATATAGTCTTCTTAAAAAAATTTATTAAAGTGTAGTTGATTTACAATGTTGTTTCAGGTGTACATCAGTGCTTCAGTTATACATATACATACACATATATATATATTTTCTTTTCAGATTCTTTTCCATTATATGTTATTACAAGGTATTGAATACAGTTCCCTGTGCTGTAGAGTAGGTCCCTGTTAATTTTATATATAGTAACGTGTGTCTGTTAATCCCCAACCCCTAATTTATCCCTCCCCTCCCTTTCCCCTTTGGTAACCATAGTTTGTTTTCTAGGTCTGTGAGTCTGTTTTTGGTTTGTAAATGGAATTTGTATTTTTTTTTTTTTTTGTAGATTCCACATATAAGTGATATCATGTGATATTTGTCTTTCTCTGTCTGACTTACTTCACTTTATATGATCATCTCTAGGTCCTAAACTAAGCATTTATTCATAAGATATGAGCAATCATGCTTTAAAAATTCCATTGTAAGAAAAAGAAGTTTTCAACTAGATTATTTTGAATTTATTTTGTTTGTGAAATCACTGACTTACATTTGTATCTGGTGAAATTTTAGGTAGGGTATCTGTTCCGTCACTCTATTCTCAGTTAATATTAGGGAAAGTGTAATAATTTTCTGGTTACATATTGAGGCATTGTATTTTTCTGCCTTTTCCATGTGCCTGTTGCCTAAATTAAATGATCCATAATGATAGTATTCAGTTATTTTAAAAAAAAAAGATGAATTAGCTTAGTACCCTATTAACTTTGAAGGGTGCAGGGCCATACAAGTTATCAGCTAGCAAACTTTTAGTCATTAAAAAATACTTATTTCAGAGGGAAAAAAAGATCTTGCTTGTGTTCTATTTAATAGCTCATTATGAAAGTAAATGTAGCATTTTTAACATCTTTATTACACATAAGAAATAAAAGTCTGTCCTAGTCAACTCTTTGTAAAGTAAAAGTAAGTCTAATAGGTTTCTCCTCCTCTGCCCCTGCCCAGAATTTATAATTTGTAAAGCTTTACATAGTGCAGGCTCTATTTCCAGGGGTTTAACATATTTTACTATGAGAAGATCTTAGTTCTCTAGGGCTAAGTACCTGTATTTCATCAAGTTGTTTTGTACTTTCAAAGAAATTTTTGGAGTTGCAGTAACCATGCCTGGTACATTTTGAATCAAAGTTCAATAGTGCATGCATGGTATTTCTTGGAAACTTGAAGAGTAATAGAATCCTTTAAGTTTGCGACATTAATAAAGTTTAGTAATCAAAATGCAGTCTATACATTAAAGTTTTAGATTTCCATTAATATGGCTTCCGTAAGCCATTTCACTTTAATAGGCTTTATCCTTTCCCTAATATAATTTGAACTTCCTATACAGGTGAATTTAGTTGTCAAGACATTAAATGTTAATGCCTTCATATCTCAGGAGACTCAAAGGTGCTGTGTTGAGGCTTTGCCATTATTAAATTTATAAAAATTTCCAGCTGTAAGTAAAATTTAAAGCATTTAAACCACACATAGATCAGATCATAAAACAATGTTTTTGGATTCTATGAAAGTTGGATACTTGCTGAATTTAAACACATAGAAATATGTAATGTTACAAGCATCATGTAGATTTTTAAACAATATCAAGCTCAACTATTATCCTTTGTAAGACAAATATCGTATTTCTTTGATGTTTTAGTGCCGCCTTGGTCTGTGATGCATAATTTTGCTTCACTATAGAGTTGTGCCTGTCTGAAAACACCACCATTATGTTAAACATCATCAGAAAATTATACTGACAGGAAGGCTTAATTTTGTTCCTTAATAAGCAGTATTTCATGAGAATGATGTGAGGGAAAAAAAAAGAGAGCAGTGAACTCTAGAATTCTCAAGTAAATTATTATGAGATGTGCAACCCTGAAACAACTAAAAACGTAAATTTATTCATCTTCATTATCGGTAAACAGAGCCTCGAAGGAGGCAATATAGTGGAGTATAATGATTAAATACTGTTGCTTTGGGGACTGGTAATTATTTGAGGTACTGGCACTTCCGTTTAATGATTATGTATCATTGGGAAAATTATTTAGCCAAAGCTGCCTCATATACAAATTTGGGAAGATAATAATACGTACCTTTTAAGGTTGTTACAAGGATAAATGAGGTATTAGATTAACATTGGGCCTATAATAGCAAATACTCAAGAAGTTTAAACTTTTATATTGTAATGTGATACATCCAAAAGTTTAAATTATTTGGATAATCTATCTGCTCTTTACGACGGGCACATTCAAGGGTTGGAAACTATTATCTGGGGAACTGAAAATAATTTAAGGAGGCAATAGATAAGAAGACAAGTAGTGTGTTGATCTGTGGCTAGGGTAGCCCTTAATTTCTTTCTGTCAGAGAAGACTGATGACTTGTCTGACTCTTGAACTGTGAGTCGGGGAGGATAATATACATATATGGATGTGCATCTGTCTGTGGTTGGCTGGCAAAGGGTCGCAAGGAGAAGAGAGAATGGATAAGCTAATCAATTACCTTAATGTTGATTAGGCCGTATAATCAAATAGATAAAGGAAAAAAAAAACTCATAAGTGTCATTATAACTGAATTCTTTGATACTTCTCTAAGTTTCTCTCTATGGCTTTGTCTCATGAGAATTTGTCCTACTAAGTCCAGAGAGAAATTCTGACCCTGATTATTATATGAAAGTAACTGTTCCATCTGCAACTATAAGGAGTGAATAAAAATGAGAGAGATTAAAAAAAATGAATTATTTTCCAAAGGGCACTTAATACATAAATTAATATAGTTAAGGACAAAGGACATTTAATTAAATGCTTATTTAATCTATATTTAAAATAAAATGAGCTATGTGGTGGGTACAACTAAAGTACTACTTAAACAAAATCAGGAACCGATACATTTCAAATATTTTTCAATGAAGAATTTCTTATATAATTTCAAGAAACATAATAACACTTTTCTAGAGTTTTGGAAGATGAAATAGAAATCATTACATTTGCTTAATAAAACAGTGGTATATTTCTTTTTCAGTTCTCCAGTAAATATCATAGTGGAAAAGGAATTTGCCAAGAGTGGCTATTAAAAGACCCCAGATGTATAATTATTAGTGTGTTTAGTAATGCTCTGCAGACCTTTAATAAAGATCAATGGCTCACAGAAGAATTTGGTATCTAAAGCATGGCTGCTATGATAGCATGCATTAGTAAACATGTTTTAAAATATTGATAATTTAAGGTCTGTCAAGCCATGGAAATGAAAGTCACTATGCAAAAGTCCCCAAGACAGTTAGCATCAAAAGAGAAATCAATGTGCCAACATCTCTGAACGTTCTTGCCATTTGTGACAAGTGGTGCAGTATAAAAATGGCTGTGGGAAATCCCTGAGCTAGTCATGAAGACAATGCCATTCAAAACAAAAATCCCAAAGGTGACTCCTCCAGTAAGAGAAATGTATTTGGTAAGTGGAGAAAAAAATACACATGTGCATTACTAAAAATAGCAGCTCTGATCTTGTTATGAGATTGCTCTACTAGAAAGCTAATTCCTTTTATTCTAAGAATTATAAATACAACTGAATTATTTGATACCTTTCTAATGGATTAAGTATTACCTGATGTCCAGATGACAGAGGCCATGGAATTGATCCAAATGAAAATCATTATTTTTGCTTGAAATTTATATGCCTTTTATATGGCAAATTTTTAAAATGTTTACCAAGGTACAGGAGTCTTTCTATTGGGGAAAAATATATATTTTCAGAGAATGTAAGTCACATTAAAGCCATCAATGTTTTTGAATCCTCAGAAGCATTGCAAAATAATACATGAACCATTCTTTGGCCTGTGTTATCACGAAAATGCATTTAATATTATTTCTGGCATCTGATTTAATGAACTTTAATCAGTTAATGAAATTAAGTTATTTCTCTATACAAAGGAGTTAAATAAATAGGAGTAGATTTTTTTTTTCTTTTTGTTAGGGAAAAGACTAAAATTATATAATTCACTGGAAGTTTCCTGAGGTATCAATATAGAATTTTGAGGCAAAATTTGCTGAGAACTATATATAGAATTCAGCAATACTTCATTTAAATTCAGTGTTTACCTAAATGGGGTATCTCACGAACAAAATTTACAAAAGCAAAGGCCAAACTGGAGCCCTTAATACATTTGTATTCTGATGCATGGATGATGCTTAGAATTTTTCTAGGATCTCAGTATAAGCAGCTTCCAGGGTTGTCAAGCCATCTCTTCTGTATTCATACGGGTTGTTTCCTAACTACTACAGGCAGATAGATATCACTCTTATTAAGTCTGTAGGAGATTATTTTATAGCCTTCTTTGAATGCCTTTATTAATTTTGAGACTTAGAGCCTCAGGTTCAAAATATATTTATTTTTGCTAAATTTCTAGGGCATTGCTTGATAGTCTCTGATTCTCAAATTCACCAACTAAATACCAGTCTTCTCTGTTACTCTTTGGTATTTAGAAAGTTTTCTGGCATGCAGTTTTTCCTATTGCTCAGCTTAAATTTTCATGGGATAACTCAAGATGTTTTACTCCTTTCCAGGTCTCTGGAAATATAGACTAAGAAAACAAACAATTAAACATAAATATCATAGCAATATTGATATTTTTTGCCATTGTGTTTCCTAATTTCATAGCTTTTTTCCCGGAAAAAGAAGTCTGAAGCTATTAAATACTCATAAGTCAACAAAATTCATATTATTATTGTGTAGTACAGTTTTATTTACTATGCTATATGTATTTCAAATTTCTCCAATATTCACAATCTGCATAACTGTATAAACCATATTAAGTAGAATTTTAACCCAGTAGAATTTAAAATGAGGCTTTGATATCAGCCATTTTAACATACTGTCTATACATTAATTGCTAGATGACCTTGTATCAGTCATTTAAATTTATTACCTACTGTTAAATGCTAATCAACCCAATTCTCATTTTGTAATATGATTCTGACATATAAGTTTCCATTTAATTAAATTTGGCTATTTTTTAATTAAAAAAATTTTTTTTGTTTGTTGGAAGGGGGTAATTAAGTTTACTTTTTCATTTATTTATTTTTTGGAGGAGGTACTGGGGATTGAACCCAGGACCTCATGCATGCTAAGCATGTGTTCTACCGCTTGAGCTATATACCCTTGCTCCTAATTTAGCTTTTTCTAAATTAAGAGAAAGATGATGTTCAAATCATGCTTCTTAAAAAATTCTTATTTTTTATTGAAGTGTAGTCTATTTACAATGTTAGTTTCAGGTATACAGTAAAGTGATTCAGTTATACATATACATATGATATATGTGTGTGCGTGTGCGTGTGTGTGTGTGCATATATATATTCAGATTCTTTTCCATTACAGCTCATTATAAGAAATTGAATATAGTTGCCTGTGCTATACAGTAGATCCTTGTTGTGTATCTATTTTATTATAGTAATGTATATCTGTTAATCCTAAATTCCTAACCTATGCTGACTCACATAGTAAATCTATTTTTACTTTTTTAAGGAACTTCCATACTGTCCTCCATAGAAGCTAAATCATGGTTTTGATATACAATGAGACTGTCAAATGAAAGATGACTAATATTGTTTTCTATTCTTTGTTTTTGACCAAAATAGTGTAAATAACATGGAAGAATATCAGTAATAATAATGACAATCACACTGAAAATATAAGCCACAATAAATGTAAGCCTATTGTGACAAGAACAGTAAGTGAGATAAATGACTTGTAACATATATAATGTGCAAGTGATATTTGTGAATTAGGATCATAACTTATTTTTAGTTAACACCTCTTTTAAGGATTAAAAAGTAAAGAAATTACTTTGCTTTCTACTTTTCACCTAGCCCTTGAAAAGTTATTATTTCACAGATACTGATCTCCACTAAATTAATGAATTTTTCGAACCAAATAAATCAAATATCTAAATTTCATGAATTCACTGAATGTCAGATTTCAAATAATAATGAGATAATCACATTACTATTAAAATTTCATGTTTAAAACCTGTGTGGCAGTTGTGGCATATTAAAGCATGTAGATTGTACTTACATTGACTACAAAGCAAGGGAATTAAAATAGTTTTATTTATTATTTATTTATTTTATTATTTATTTATTTGTTTATTTAATATTTAGTATTTATTCCTTATTATTTATTATTCTAGCCCTAGAATTTCTAAAGTGTACTAAAGAAGTTATGAGAAAAATTAAAGGAGCTTTAAAAAAATTATTACAAGGGAGTGATGTCAGCATCATGGTGGTATCAGATGTCCCTCCTTCTTGTCACCCTTTTTTAATAAATAATTAGACAACCATCAAGGACAAAAATGTCTTTGTGGAAGTTGTGGGATCCATCACCATATGCCAAGAGACCTGGGAGGGATCTTGCCAACCTGTGTATCGAAGAATAGGCAGACAGACCTTGGTATGGACTATTGAACCCATAGAGCAGCAAACCTGCCCAAACCTTTCTCACCACAGTTCGGAAAAAACCAGGAGAGTGCTGACCTGGGCTGATACCCATGGTCAAGAAAGAAACTGCAAAAGTCCAGCCTTTCTGATAGATTGCAGAATGATATTAGAGCCAAAAATATATGTATAAGTTTGGATACAGAGGAGATGGTAAGAAGAGCTTTACCAGTGCCATACTCCCCCAGATCACACTGTACAGAGCTGAACTATTATGCATCAGCAACCTAACCCTCAGGAAAAAAGGAGAGCAGTGAGTGAGTGCTAGGCTACCCCAGCAGTCAAGGATGCTGCTGGAAAATCCCATTTCAACCCAGAAGCATCTGAGTACTACATTAGGATTTCCACCACAGGGAGAAGAGAAGAAATGAGAAAGGTAAAGATTAAAAATGTTAAGAGGCAAATGTTAGCCACCATATATAAAAATAGATTAAAAAAAAATTTCTTCCATATAGCATGGGAAACTATATTCAATGTCTTGTAATAACCTTTAATGAAAACGAATATGAAAACAAATATATGTATGTATATACATGACTGGGACATTATGCTATACACAAGAATTTGACACATTGTAACTGATTATACTTCAATTTAAATAAATAAATAAATGAATGAATGAATAACAATTTTTAACAGTATAATAGGGGCATGGTTCCTGCTCACTGTGCTCAGGACTTCAGCAGAGTCCAATCAGGAGAATGCCACACTGAGGGATCTCCTTCCTCAGTCTGCAGATACCCCCAATGCACTAAGTGTTAAATCCACACCTCCCCGACTCTGTGGCTGGTTCTTTGTGCTCACTCCCAAGTGCAGTGACAAGAGCAAGCTCTAATAGACAAGAAGTGTGCCTAGAAAATAGGCCAGCATCTGTGGGCAAAGGAGAAACCACAAACTCGAAATCTAGCACCACCTTCTCTAAAACAAAAGAAAGGTCCTCAGTCATCAGCCTGTGAGATTTAAGAACCAGAGAAGACACAAAAGCTTAAGAATTCTGCCACAAAAGGGCTCAAGAAGAGTAAACCATGTGTGCCTGTACATGGTGGAGGAAATCCCAGATAACAGTAAAACAAACAAATAGAATATCCCATCTGAAGGCAACTAGCAAAGATTTCAGGGAGGTGTCAGGTACTTCAAATGCAAAATCAAAACTTCAGAACTAGAAGAAACATGGAAAAACAAGGAAATATAATATTACCAAAATATAATAATTATCCAATAATTGAGCTCAAAGGCACTGAATTTTGTGATCCAGCTGAAAAGAATTCAAAATAATTGTTTTGAAGAAATTCAACTAGCTATAAGAAAACTCAGAAAGTTCAAAGAACTAATTTCAAAAATACATGATCAAAGTGAGATATTTACCAAAAAGATATAAACCTTAAAAAAAAACAGAAATTCCACAGCTGATGAATAATTTAGTGAATAAAATAAAAAATACAGTAGAGACTATCTGCAGTAAAGTATAACAAATAAAGACAGAATAAGTGAGTTAGAGGATAGGAATTTTAAAATAACCCAGGTAGAAGAGGCCAAAGATAAAAGAATGAAAAAGTGAAAAGGAAGCACACATGATCTACAGACTCATTCTAAAGCACAGACATTAGAATAATCAGGATTGTAGAGGGAGAAGAGAAGGGACTAAATGTTTATTTAACATAATAATAGATGAGAGTTCACAAGCCTGTGTAGAGGTTTGAAAATCCAAGCTCATAGGCAAACAGATCATCCAATTATCTCAATACAAAAAGACCTTCTCCAAGACACATTATAATGAACCTGCCAAAAATCAAAGATAAGGAAAGAATCCTAAAAGCTGCCAGGAAAAAAAAATATGTATATATTGTAACTAAGGAACTTCCATCAGGCTATCAGCAAATTTCTCAGCAGAAATCCAACAGGCCAAGAGAGAAATAAATGCCACATTCAAAGTGTTGAAAGAAAAAAAAATAAAAGTAAGCCAAGAATACTCTATCCAGCAAATGTATCCTTCAGATATGGAAAGATAAACACCTTCCCCAAACAAAGGCTGATGGAATTCATCACCTCTAGACCTGCTTTGGAAGAAATACTAAAAGGAGTTCTTCAAGCTGAAATGAAAAGACACTAATCACATACACAAAAATGTAAAAAAGTATGCAATACACTGGTAAAAGTAAATATATAGTCAGACTTAGAAAACTCTAATTCTGTAACAGGATGATGTGTTAACATAATATTGTATATACAGGTCAAAAGAAAAGTATTAGAAATAATTATAGCTACTATAACTTGTTGATAAATACACAATATAAAAAAAGGTAAATGATAACATCAGTTATAAAAGGGGGGAGTAAAAGGGTGAGGCTTTTGTAAGCAATCAAAGTTAAGTTGCTATCAGCTTAAAATGGACTGTTTTATCTATGGTAAGCCTCATGGTAATCACAAAGCAAAAACCTAGAGTGAATGCACCAAAGATAAAGAAAGGAGAAACAGAGTATAGCACCATGGAAAATAGCCAATTTAAGAAGGTAGGCAAAAAAAGAAGGAAAAAGAAACACATAAACTAAATTCTCAGATAAAAAGTTATGAAGTGGTTGAATGAATAATAATAATAATAAAGTCTAGATGCTGCCTGCAAATGACCCACTTGAACTTTAAGAATACACATAGGCTAAGAGTGAGGGAATGGTAAAAGATACTTCATGCAAGTGGAAATCACAAGACAGTATGGGTAGCTATACTTATATCATACACAAAATAGACTTTAAGAAAAAAAATGGTAATAAGACACAAAGAAAGCCATTATTTAAAGATAAAGGGGTCAATCTATCAGGAAGATATACTAATTGTTAATATATATGCACCCAACATTGGAACACATAATTATGTTAAGCAAATACTAACAGATTTCAATGGAGAAATAGACAACAGTACAACAATAGTAGGAAACATCAATATTCTATTGTCAGTAAAGAATAAATCATCCAGACAGAAAATCAAGAAGGAAACATTGGAATTGAACCATTCATTAGACAAAATGGACCTAACAGACATTTTATAGAACATTTCATCTAACAGAAGCAGAATATACATTCTTCTCAAGTGCACATACAACATTGTCCAGGATATACCATATGACAAGATGCAGAGTAAGTTTTAGCAAATTTAAGATTGAAATCATACAAATATCTTTTCCAAACACAATGGTATGAAATTAGGAATCAAAAATAAGAAGGCTAGAAAAATCCATGAATATATGTAGAAATTAAATAGCACACTCTTAAATAAATATGGGTCAAAAAAGAAATCAAAATGGAAATTTTTTTAAATCTCAAAAAAAAAAAAAATGGAAACAAAACATGGACCTAACACTGATGAGATACTGCAAAAGCAGGTCTGAGAGGAAAGTTTTTAGCAAAAAGTGCATATATTAAGAAAATAGAAATATTATAAATAAACAATCTAATTTTATACCTCAAGGATAAGAAGAAACTAAGCCCAAAGTTAGCAGAAGGAAGGTAGTAACAAATATCAAAGTGGAAATAAATAAAACAGAGACAAGATGAAAAAAAATGAAAAAAATCAATGGAACTAAGAGCTGATTTTTCAAAAAGGTAAAATTGACAAATTCAACTACACTAACTAAGAAAAAATGAGAGAAAACAAATTCATAAATAAAAGAAGACATATTCCAACTGATAATACACAAATATAAAGGAATACGAGAGTACTATGAACAATTATATGCCAGTAAATTGGATAACTTAGAAGAAATGGATATATTGCTAGTAACATACAACCTACCAAGACTGAATCAGAAAGAAATTTAAAAAATATGAATAGATCAATGATAATTAAGGAGACTGAATCAGTAATCAAAGAGCTCCAAACATAGAAAATCCATGTACCAGATACTGTCACTGGTGAATTCAACCAAACACTTAAAGAAGGATTTATGCCAATCCATCTAAAAGTCTTCATGAAAATTGAAGAAGAAGGAGCACTTCCAAACTCATTTTAGGAGGCCAGTATTCCATTGTTACCAAAGCTAGACTAGGACAATATGAAAAAAGAAAACCGTAGACCAATATCACTGATGGGTATAGATGCAAATTTTCTCAACAGAATATTAGCAAACTGAATTTAAAAACACACTAAAGGAGCTACACACCATGAACAAGTGGGATTTATCCCCAGGATGCAAGGAAGTTTCAACATATGCAAATCAATAAGTGTGACATACCACCATAATAAAATAAAAGATAAAAATCTTACAACAACCTCGATAGATTCAGAAAAAGCATTTGACAAAATGCAAAATATTTTCATAATACACCCCCTCAATAAAGTGGATAAGGAAGGAACATACCTAGTATAATAAGGGCCAAATACAACAAACCCATAACTAGCATTATATCCAATGGTGGAAGGCTGAAAACTTTTCCTCTAAGATTGGGAACAAATAAAGGATGCCTACTCTGACCACTCTTATTCAACATAGTACTGAAAGTCTTAGCTAGAACAAGTAGGAAAGACAAAAAAATAAAATGCATCAGATCAGAAAGGAAGAAGTGAAAAAAAGTGTTATTTGCAGATGATATAATCTTGTATATAGAAGATCCTAAAGACTCAGTCAAAAAACATTAGAAGTAGTTGATAAATTCAGAAAAGTTGCATGATATAAAATCAACATAAAGAAATCAATGTAACATCTAAAAAATAAATACACTATGCCATTTATAATAACATCAAAAATTTGAAATATAAATTTAACCAAGGGAGTGAAAGATCTACAATAAAAACTATAAGACTTTGAGGAAAGAAATTAAAGAAAAAACAAAGGGAAAGATATCCCAAGTTCATAAACTGGAAGAGTTAATATTTTTCAAATGTGTTGCTACCCAAAGCCATCTATAGTTCCAGTGCAATCTGTATCAAATTTAAAAACTATTTTTCCCTAGGAAAACATTGCTAAGATTTATGTCAGAGAATGTTTTGCCTGTTTTCTTCTAGGAGGTTTATCGTGTCTTGTCTTATGTTTAAGTCTTTAAGCCATTTTGACTGTATTTTTGTGAGTGTTCTAGCTTCACTGATTTACATGCTGCTATTCAGTTTCCCAATACAACTTGATGAAGAGATTGTCTTTTCTCCATTGTATATTCTTGTGTCCTTTATCAAAGATTAATTGACCATAGGTCTGTGGGTTTATTTCTGGGCTCTTTATTCTGTTCCATTGATCCATATGTCTATTTTTATGCCAATACAATGCTGTTTTGATTACTGTAGCTCTGTAGTATTGTCTGAAGTCTAGGAGAGTTATTCCAGCTTCATTCTTTTTCTTCAATATTGCTTTGGCAATTCTGGATCTTTTGTGATTCTATATAAATTTTAGGATTATTTGTTCTAGTTCTGTAAAAAGATGTCCTCAGTAATTTGATAGGGATTTCATTAAATCTGTAGATTGCCTTGGACAGTATGGCCATTTTAACAATATTGATTCTTCCAATCCAAGAGCATGGGATATCTTTCCATTTTGTTAAGTCATCTTTAATTTCTTTAATGTTTTATAGTTCTCCATGTATAAGTCTTTCACCTCCTTGGTCAGATTTATTCTTAAGCATTTTATTGTTTTGGATGTGATTTTAAGAGGGATTGTGTCTTCACTTTCTTTTCCTGATAATTCATTGTTAGTGTAAAAAATGCAACTGATTTCTGTATGTCAATCTTGTATCCTGCTACCTTGCCAAATTCTTTTATCAGCTCTATTAGTGTTTGTGTGGAACCTTTAGGATTTTCTATATATAGTATCATGCCATCCACATATAGTGACAATTTTAACCTCTTCTCTTCCAACTTGGATCTCTTTTATTTCCTTTTCTTGCCTGGTTGCTGTGGCTAGGACTTCCAAGACTATGTTGAATAGAAGTGGTGAGAGTGGGCATCCTTGTCTTGTTCCAGATTTTAGTGAGAAGGTTTTCAGTTTTTCACTGCTGAGTATTATATTGGCTGTGGGTTTGTCATAAATAGCTTTTATTGAGATATGTTCCCTCTACACCCACTTCGGTAAGAGTTTTTATCATAAATGGGTGTTGAATTTTATCAAATACTTTTTTCTGCATCTATTAAGATGATCATTGGATTTTTGTCTTTCTGTTGTTGATATGGTGTATCACATTGATTGATTTGTGTATGTTGAACCATCCTTGAGTTCCTGGGATGAATCCAACTTGATCATGATGTATGATCTTTTTTTATGTGTTGTTGGATTCTGTTTGCTAATATTTTGTTAAGGATCTTTGCATATATATGTTCATCAGTGATATTGACCTATAATTTTCTTTTCAGGTAGTGTCTTTGTCTGGTTTTGATATCAGGGTGATGGTGGCTTCATAGAATGAGTTTGTGAGTACTCCCTCCTTTTCAGTCATTTGGAGGAGTTTGAGAAGGACTGGTATGAGTTCTTCTTTGTATGTTTGGTAGAATTCCCAAGTGCAGCCATCTGGACCTGGACTTTTGTTTGTAGGGAGGTTTTTTATTGCTAATTCTAGTTGTTTTCTAATGATTGGTCTGTTCAAGTAGTCTATTTCTTCTTAATTCAGTCTTGGTGGACTGTATGTTTCCAAAAACTTGTCCATTTCTTCTAGGTTGTCCAATTTGTTTTGATATAGTTATTAACAGTATTGTCTTATGGTTTTTTGTATTTCTGGGGTATTGGTTGTAATTTCTCCATTTTCCTTTCATATTTTGTTTATTTGTGTTCTCTGTCTTTTCTTCTTGGTGAGCCTGGCCAGAGATTTGTAAATTTTGTCTACTCTTTCAAAAAACAGCTCCTGGTTTGATTGATTTTTTTCTATTTGTTTTTTAATCTCTATTTTATTTATTTCCTCCTTGATCTTTACTATTATTCCTTCCTTCTGCTGACTTTAGGTTTTGTTCGTTCTTCTTTTTCTAATTCTTTAAGGTGATAGGTTAGGTTGGTTACTTGAGATTATTCTTTTTTGAGGAAGGCCTGTATCCCTATGAACTTCCCTCTTAGGACTGCTTTTGCTGTGTCCCACAGATTTTGTGTGGTTGTATTTTCATTGTCACTTGTCTCAAAGTATTTTTTAATTTCTTCTTTGATTTCATTATTGACCCATTGTTTTTTTAGTAGCGTATTGTTTAATCTCCATGTTGTCATTTTTCTCCTTTTTTTTTTTTTCCTGTGGCAGATTTCTAGTTTCATGGCATTGTGGTCAGAAAAGATGCTTGAAATAATTTCAGTCCTCTTAAATTTGTTGAGGTTTCTTTTGTGCCTGAGTATATGATCTATCCCAGAGAATGTTCCATGTGTACTTGAAAAGAATGTATGTTTTGTTTTTTTGGGATGCAATGTCTTAAAAATATCAACCAAGTCCAACTGTTCTATTGTGTCATTTAGTATCTCCTTTGTCTTATTGATTTTTTTGTCTGAAAGATCTGTCCAATGATGTTAATGGGGTGTGAAAGTCTCCTAATGTGATTATGTTCCCATCAATTTCCTCCTTTATGTCTGTTAGTATTTGCTTTATGTATTTAGGAGCTCCTAAAAAGCACAAGGTACACAAGCAAAAATAAACATGTGGGACTATATCAAACTTAAAATCACATGCAGAAAAATGAAATTGTACCCTTATCTTACATCACTCACAAAAATTAACTCAAAATGGGTTAAAGACTTAAACATAAGACTGATACTGTAAAACTCCTAGAAGACAACATAAGGAAGAAGCTCTTTGACATGGTCTTAGCAATTGTTTTTTAGATATGACACCAAAAGCACAAGCAACACATGGAAAAATAAACAAGTGGGACTATATCAAACTTAAAATCTTCTACACACCAAAGGAAGCAATCAGCAAAATGAAAAGGCATGGGAGAAATGAAATGGGAGAAAATATTTGCAAACTATATAGCAGATAAGGGATTAATATCCAGAATATATAAAGAACTCATACAACTCTATAACAAATAACAAAAGTCTGATTAACAAATGCACAGAGAAATTGAATAGACATTTTATCAAAGAAGACATCCAAATGGCCAACAGGTACATGAAAAAAAATGCTTAATATTACTAATCATCAGGAAAACACAAATCAAAGCCACAATGAGATATCATCTCACATCTGTTAGAATGGCTATCACCAAGTAGACAAGAGATAAAAAGTATTCATGAGAATGTAGACAAAAGGAAACACTTGTACACTATTGGTGGGATGTAAATTGGTTCAGTCACTATGGAAAACAGTATGGAGTTTCCTCAAAAAATTAAAAATAGAACTACCATATGATCCAGACATCCCATTCCTGGGTATATATCCAGAGGAAACAAAAATGGGTAAGCAAAGAGGTATCTGCACTACAGTATTTACTGCAGCATTATTCACAATTGCCGAAATATGGAAACAACCCAAGTGTCTGTCAACAGATAAATGGATAAAGAAGATGTGGCATATATATATACAAGGCAATAATATTCAGCCATGTGGAAGAAGGTAATCCTGCCATTTGCAACAACATGGATGAAGGGCATTATGCTAAATGAGATAAATCAGACAGAGACAAATACTCTCTGATATCCCTTATATATGGAATTTTAAAAGCCTAACTCATAAAATCAGAAAGTAGAATGATTGTTACTAGGCCTGGGGTAGAGAAATTGGGGAGATGTTGTTTAAGGGTACAAACTTGAAAAAAGTAGATACATAAGTCCTGGAGATTCAAATGCCCAGCATCATGAATATAGACAACAATATAAACTTATAAACTTGCATTATACACTTCATAGTTGCTAAGAGACTAAATTGTAATTATTCTCTTTACAAAAATATAAATGACTATTATGTCACATAATAGAGGTGTTAGCTAATATAGCAGTGGTAATCATATTGCAATGTATAAATACATCAAATCAACATATCGTACACCTTAAACTTACACAGTGTTATATGTCAATTTTATCTCAATAAAAATAAATCTTTAAAAAAGTGCACTTAAAATTACAGAAATTAAATTTAAAATATCTATTAATATGGTATATTTAAGAATAATAGTTTTATAACTAAATATGTAAAGTATTCCATATTTGTAAGTATTATGACCAAAACTGACCTTATTGATATCTCTGATTATATTGTCATTGGCAAAATATTTTTTTTTCCTTTGACAATCCCTTTTTAGCATTTCATTAGTCTTTAACACAATTTTTTTTGTCTACTTTCGTGATGTAGGTATCTATAACACAGTTACTGCTGTTAGACATAAATAAAGCATCAATTTAGATTAGGTTCATTTTCTCTAGTGCCAAATGAAAAACAAATACCAATATATTTTCTCTTCTTTTTTTTTTTTTGAGAAACATAATCAATACATAAATATACAATATGTTAGACTAAACTGAGACAATTCTCTCTCCACTTCTGAAACATAGAAATTCTAGAACCAATATAAACTAAAGGGTAAAATACATTGAATAAAACATCACAAAGTAATAGAAAAAGCAATAAGTTTATACTGTAGAGCACAGGGAACTGTATTCAATATCTTCTAGTAACTTATGGTGAAAAAGAATATGAAAACAAATATATGTATGTTCCTATATGACTGAAGTATTGTGCTATTCACCAGAAATTGACACAACATTGTAAGCTGACTATACTTCAATAAAGATACATTTAAAAAAATAATAGAAGAAATACTACAGGTACCAGAGGGCAAAGATGAAGTAAAGTCAGAATGATATTTAGGACAGTGAATAGAAACCTGCAAGAAAACAGGGGTCAAAATGAAGAAAATTTAAACTGGAGCCTGTATCATTTAGTCTGGCACCTCAGCAACCATGGGGAAGTTTGCTATCTCAGTAAGTAGACTTTGTTTCTTAATGCCCTTATCAGGAGAGGATATAAGGTCTTGGGCTGGAATATAATAGTGGCAGAGCTGTGACCCCCTTTAAAACTCAAATCTTATAAAGGTTTTATCCACAGTAAAACAGTGCACTAAAAACTCTATTCACCAACCCTTCGAAACTTGCTTATCTTGGCTTGTGTTATGATTGAAATACAATTCTCTCTTATAAATGTGATTAACTTAAAGATCTCCTTTATAAAAAGACAGAGCACCTGGGTCTGTTTCCTCTTATGCCCTGGGGGTGGTAGTTGTTTAAGAACTATTTCTCCATTGGTTGCAGTCCTATGGGACCCACAAGCATAAGCCCCACTAGCCACCAGAGCCAGGTGATATATGGGTGCTCTGTGCCAGGAGTCACAAAAAATATTGGGGCACCAGAGAAGGGTAAGAGCTCCTTTCTGGGTGACATTGATTATTACAGTCCCATGGGACCAGGAACAAGCTCCCCTGGCTTTCAGAGCCAAGCAGTGACGAGGCATCCCCTGGGCAGCAGCCACAAAAATGAGAGCACTAGATATATGTAAAAGCTCCCTTCTGGGAGATAATGATGCTTCGGAGCACAGCAAAGGGAGAGTGCAAACATGACACCCCCCAGTCTCTAGCAGGCTCCTAGATGTGTGTGTTAAATTAGATGCCTGCCCCCTCAGATTGATGCTTTAATGTAAGCAGGTGAGCATCCTTCAATTTAAGTCTGTGTGCTATTGGCTGCCTCTGAGACGGGCTCTGGGGTGGGTCTTAACAGTGAAAGCCCTTTAAGAGTCATTTCTCAGATCACTGCACTATGGTGGGTCTCAGGATGCAAACCTCGTTTTCAAAGTTAGATGTTTTGGGAGCTCATCTCTCTGTGCAGGTTTTAAAATTTGAGGTGCCCAACGTGAGGTTGGAACCCTTTGTTCTTCAGGGAGAAGCTCCAGGTTTTGAGTTTTTTCTGGTTGTGGGTCACCATGCTGGGGGTGGGGTTTATGGCAAGATTGTATCTGAGCCTCTCCTACCTATTTAAATATGATTTTCTTCTCATTTGCCAGATGTGTAGCCTTCACTCTGCCAATCTTTAGGGTTTTTTTTTTTTTCAAGAGGAAATTGTTCCACATGTATCTGTAGACTCACTGTGCCCATGGAGGAAATGTTTTCAGGATTTTCCTGCATTGCCATCTTGAACTAGAACCTCTCCCCTAAAAATTCATACATGTAGGCACAACCTAGTACTTATTTTTGTTTCAAATTTTTAAATCCTACATGGTCTAGGAGCCTCCAAGCTGATACTACCAGGTTGATACTAGATTAGCAAGTCAAGTATGATGGTAAACTGAAGTGCTTTTCAGAAGCAAACAAAAACTCCCTCAAGTGGTCAGAATAGAATCTCTGCAGAAAAAGTATCCTTAAAGAGTGTTTAAAATCCAAAATTTACAGCAAAAATGAAGAACTGACCCATTATCAAAATCAGCTGATAAAACAACTGTATATGATAAAACAATTTAACAGATACTAAAGAATAAATGCTTAAAATAATCAAAGACGATAAAGACTCAAGAACAAATTCATCTTCAAAAAGATCAAATCTAGTTAATTTTTAAAATACATTTCAAGAAACAATGGAATTTCTTGAAATGAAATATAAAGTAACTGAAAGCAAAAACTCTATGGATAGGGTAAATAAGTGAATTAAAAAGTAGTAAACTGAAATATTGATCTGAGGAAATTACTCAGAATGCATCACAAAGAGATAAAGAAGTGGAAAATGTGACAAAGAGGTAGAGAGATAGAAGCAACAGAATAAAAAGGTCCAATCTATGTTTAATAGTACTTGGATGGCAAGAGGAAATATTGGAAAATATTATGGTTAAAAATTTCCCAGAATTAATGAAAAATGCTATAACAAATGAGTACAACAATTAAAATTAAGAACAGAATGAACATAATGGACTTGATGAAGACCAGCTTGGATACAGCTGAGGAGGACCTTAATGAATTGGAAGCAATGTTAGAATTAACTACCTATACTGAAGCAAAGTTATTCAGAAAGATGAATAAAAGAAAAGAGGGAAAGGAAAAGAGGGAGAGGAATAAAGAGAAAAATAGCAAGGAGGTCTAAAATATTTTAAATTTGAATCTCAGAGTAAAAGAAAAGAAAAAATGGGGGTGTGGTAAGCTGAAATAATGCTCTTTCTACAAATATGTTCACATCCTAATCTCCACAACCTGTGAATATTTTTACTTACATGGCAAAAGAGATTTTAAAGATGTGAGTAAATGAAAAACCTTGAGATGGGGAGATTATCCTGGATTACCAAGCTGCCTTCAAAGTAGTCACAATTGGAGGTAGGAGAGTCTGAGTCAGAGAAAGTGATGTGATAACAGAGCAGAGGTGGAGACATGATGAGAGTAACAGAAGTCAGAGTGATTCAATCGTTGGCTTTGAAGGTGGAAGAAGGCCATGAGCCAAGGAAAGAGGGGAGCCTCTAAAACTGAAAAAGACAAGGAACAGATTCTCTTCTAGAGTCTCCAGAAGAAACATAGTACTGCTGGCCCATTTTAGTCCTCTGACCTACATCACTATAAAATAATAAATGTGTGTTGTTTTAAGCCACTATTTTGTGGTAATTTGTATGATTATTGTTTAAAACTAATGGGAGATACCAATCTACAGACGTAAGAGAGATACAAATCCGCAAAACAACAACAACAAATCCAAGGGACCCCAAGCAAGATAAATAAAAAGAAATTCACACAAACACTACATAATGAAACTGTGGAAAACCAAAGACAACAGAATCATCTTAAAAGTAGCCAGACTCCATCCACTAAAAATACTACTTGCAAAAAAGCAACAGTAAGGTCAATGCTCCGTCCCAAATGCATTAAAAGTGAAGACAATGGAATAATATCTTCAAAGTATTGGTAGAAAATAAATGCCAGTCTTAGAATCATATACAAAATGAAAATATTCTTCAAATATAAAGAATCCATTTTTTAAAATTTCCAGCTAAAGAAAAATGAGTGAATATCCCCTAAAACAGTTCAAAATTAAAGGACATCCTAAAGAGTGTCATTCAAGCCAAGTGGTCATAAGAGATACCCCTTTGCAGCCATACATACAAGCTGAAGGAGTACCCTTACTGCAGCAGTGATGAATGACAAGTGCTTCTGGACCAACTGCTCATGCAGCTTAATTTTACCTTCCAAACTTGCTCTTGCCCAATTGAAGATATATATTGTTTCCATCCTATTATGGATTTCTCTTGAGTCAGCTTACGATTTGATAGGTATTGTAGGCAGAATACCCGTCCCCAAGATGTCTACATCCTAATTGCTGGAAGCTGTAAATGTGTTAAGTTACATGGCAAAAGACAGACACTTTGCAGGTATGGTTAAGAATCTTGAGGTAGGAAGATTATTTTAGATAATCTAAATGTGTTCAATGCAATCACAAGTATCCTTAAGTGTGAGAGAGGCAAAACATCATAATCAGAAACCGATTTGAAGATGTTACACTGTTAGCTTTGAAGATGGATGGAGAGGCCACAAGTCAAGGAATTCAGGTGGCCTTTAGAAGATGTAAAAGTCAAGGAAATGGAGAGGCAACTGGCTTCCTTTCCAGAAGTCACCAGTCATGCTGACCCCTTGACTTAGGCCCAGTGAGATTGATTTTGGATTTACGATCTCTGCAACTTTAAGATAATAATCTGTGTTGTTTTAAGCCATTAACTGTTTAGTGATTTGTTATAGCAGCAGTAGAAAACTAATACAGTAAGTCTAACAAAATCCAGCACATCATGGGCACATCTGATTGTGTAAGTATTTGGTACTCCACTGATGCCAGGCACTGCAGGAGCTGTTTTGTGAGTAGTAAATAGCTCACCACTGCAGGTTGTTCTGGATTGGACCTAGAACTTCAGATCCCCCAATTGTGACTCACCATCAGTTCCTCATAGCATTTTTTCCACCTCAGATATATTTACTATCATAGGATCTTGTGGAACATCATATGGCAGGCAGATCTGTTTTTATCTCAGCAGAATTCTCTCTTTGCATAAGCTCCATGCAAATCTAACAGCATTTTGTGTTCCTCATTAAACGGGTCAGATTAATTTTCTCTATTGTAGAATATTCATCCTCTAGGAAGCAAAGAACCCCGCTAGATATTGTGTTTCCTTTTCATTAATTTTAGACCCATAAAGCAATAAATTGTCCTTTACTTTGGAAGGGATGTCCCAACATGTTGAAGATCACTAGATCTATAAAAACTACGGATGTGGCAGGCTTCTAAATTTTCTCAGGATTTATCTTTCACCCTCTAGAGCACATGTATCTTGCCAAGGCCTCCAAAGCAATTTCCTATTGTGCTAATCTAGTCAGATTAATGTGATGTCACCAATAGGGATATCAATAGGGAACAAGTGTGATATTCTGCAGTATGTCCAGATCACCAGGGTACTTTTGGATTGTATTGTGACAGAGGGCCAGAGAAGTAATGTAGTCCTGTGTAAACATAATATTTCATAAGTGCTGTCTTAATCTAGTTTTGAGATTATAGCTAAAAACCTCTCAATTCCTCATTTGTGGGAAATTTGAATCCACATCCCAACCATTTTTTTTATCATGATCTAATATCCCTGGGTTAAAACACACATATACAATTTCTAGAGAACCTGATGTCAAACATCTAGGGATGGCCCCTTCTTCCTCGAACCCAGAGTCATTCAAAAGACCCAGTCCACAAAAAGCCCACAAACTCTAGCTAATCCCACCCTCCTTGCCATATGTAAGCTTCCTCCCGACAATTCCAGGTTACTGTAATTCTTTCCCTCCATATAACCCCCCTATGTGGCCTTTGTGGTAGCCTTCCTTCATTTGGAGCTATAAATAACAGAGTTCTACTTTTTATCTATTCAGTCATTCTGTTGTGTCTCAGCATCATCAGAACTTAACAAATGTTAAAAAATGATAGAAATACCCTAGAAGAACATAATTATATATTGTTGTTCATTCTATGTGAATGTGATCCCTCTGCTTCTAATAGTTCCTGGTAGGAACGGAAAAGAACACATTTGCAAGATCAAAGGCTGAATGCCATGTACCTGAAGCCATGAGGATCTACTCTAGTAAATATAGATCTGCACAGAAGCTATAATTAGGATTAATTCTTGGGTGAATTTGTGCTAAGCCACTGTGATCTGCCAAATTTTATCTCATTTCCATAAAAGCCAAATTGATCAATTAAATGGGGATATGATGGTGACTTTATTGTTAGTATCACTAAACATGGCACTAATCTGATATCAACTTCTTGAATGTGACATTGTTCACAATTTATCATTTTGGCTTGAGTAAGGATTGTTTCAGAGGTTTCAACTTGATCTTTTCCACATAATAGCTTTTACTCATATGCCAAGAAACCAATATAACATTCTTCTAATACCAACTATATGTATTCTAATTATGCATTGAGGGACTTGTGAAATAAATATTCCATTGGTCTTTGAATTCAGTGAACACACTATGAGCTATAACTGCCCAGAACTTCAATTACCTGGTCTTCACATGCCCTAATTAACAAAGGGACCATTATGTGGCTTCAGATGCGTGGGTATCAATGTCAACCATGATCCTGCATTTAACAGTCCCCAAACACAGTTAACTAGGCAAGTGGCCTCTGGTCCTATAGGATTAGACTATTAGAATTTTTTCCATATAAACTTCTTCTGGTGTTGCAGGTATGTTCCTCAGGGAACCAACCCCCCCCCCCCCCCACACACACACACATTCAATGAGTCCTAGGTCTGAAAAACTGGCACAGGTCTGGAGACTGAGCAAAGGATTGTGATTTTTTTGAGAGATAACTGCTTTCACCCTTTTGATCATTCATCATATATTTATTCCAGTACTCTATGGTCATATAAATTAAGCAATGCCCTTATTAGTTGCCTATCTGTCTTGTTCTTAAAATGTTGTTCTTTATTAACTGTATCTAAAGCTCTCTGTGGATCTGGTCCTTTGGCTGCCACTCTGGCCTTGCCTCTCATTATGAAAACAGGGCCCCCTTGCTTGTGATGATTAAGCACTACCACATAGTTTCTATTATTTCAGGACTAAATTACCCTCATTGATGTCAGTGAATTCAGTTCTATACCATCTCTTCTGTAACTCCTACACTACAGACGATGGCCACCATTGGGCTTCTTAATGATGTCAATGGATCCTTCATCAGGGAATTCTTACTGCTTTAGTAAATAGAGATTCTTCCATGCCCTTCTAAGAAACATAACTGGCTGGAAGACTATCCAGTCTTACAAAGTATATTCACACAAATTTGTCCAAATTTTGGAGCCTTTGACTCTTTTGAACTATTATAGTAGTTCTGGTTATTTCTACTTCATGTAGTAGGAGTCATTACATTCTCCAAGCTCCCAAGAACCATTCTACCAGCATGTTTGCACTGTCTCCAGGGGTCATTGCTAGGGTGTTATATCTTATGTTACAGAATGGTGCTGCTATATAAATAAATTCTCACTTTTCCAACATTTTGATCCAGTATCCTCGGAATTCAATATTTTATAAACTCTCTCAAATCCTTCCAGTGCATGTTTATAATATCAAAATGCAGAAGCAAAAGTCAACTAATCTACATGGATATAGACTCATTGAAAATTATAGTAGAAGACTTTGACATAATTCTTTCAAGCATTTAAAGAATAATTAAAACAATACTGAGAACACAGAAAAAAAAGCAATCTGCCAAAGTCACCAGAGTGTACAAAGATGGTCAAAACTTGAAGGACTGGGGACAACAGAAACTCACTGAGGTTTTCTGTCTCTTTAACTGGTAAGTGACACAGAGCAACAGGCTGGAAGCAGGAAACCAAGCAGAAAGAAGCAACTGAGAAATTTTGTCTTTCAAAATTTCCCAAGGGTCTGAAGAGATTTGAAAAAAATATCAAGTGAAATGTATAGAAGAGGAAAAAGTACAATAACTAAAATTAGTAACTTTATATATTAATTTAAGAGTAGATTGGGCAGAACTGAAGTGAGGATTACTAAATTAAAGATAGATCAGTAGAAAATATACAGACGAAAGCAGAGAGAAACAGAGAAAAAAGATTAATAAAAAAAATAAAGAAAGAGAAAAAAAATATATGAGTACCAAGGTGGAAAAACCCAGCATAAGTGCTATTAGAATCCCAGGAAAAATGCCCCATAAGACAGATGAAGCAAAAGGAATATTTGAAGGAATAATATTCCAAACGAGGGATAAAACATTAAACCATAGATTCATGAAACCCAAGAAGCTCCATACAAATAAATACAAACAAACAAAAAAACAAAATACCCAGTCATCATCAAAATTAATGTAGTGAAAAACAATGGAAAAAGAAAAAGCTTAAAAGCATCCAAAAAAAAAAAAAATGCATTTCTTTCACAGAAGCAACAAGAAGACAGTTGATACTTAAACAAAAATTTGGAAGCCAGAAGACAAAGGCACGTTATTTTATTAAAGTGTTGAGAAGCACAGCTAAACATTAATTATATCATCTGCATAAATATTATTAAAAGATGAAGAGTTACAAAAATATTTTTCAATTAGTAAATGAAAACTGGGAAGAGTCGTAGACCACAGAACTGTGTTACAAGCTATACTAAAGGATTTTCTTTGGTTAAAAAAAAAAAATGATACCCAGAAATAATCACAGAAATTCAGAAAAGGGTAACAGGCAATAGATAGGATAAAAATAAAAACACTGAGATTATACAGAGTAGTTCTCTAGCCACAACAAAATTAAAGTAAAAATCAATAAAACAAAGGAAAATACAAATTCCCAATGATTGCAATTAACAATAGACTCCAAAATAAGCCATGAGTCAAATAAAGCCATAGCTTAAATAAGAATGAATTTCAAATGAAATGATAAAATTTGTGGGATGTGGCTAAAGTCAGCTTAGAGGAAAATTTTCTAACCTCAAATACATAAGAAAAAGAAAAGAACATGAAAAATTAATGATCCAGCGTCCATCTCAAAAACTTAACAAAAAATAGTAAATTACATTAAAATTTTTTAAATAAAGATGAGCGCAAGATACAATAAAATAAATAAGTATGCAATACAGTAAATCAGCATAGTTGAATAAACAAAATTCAAAGTGGAAAATCCAATATCCAATTAATTTATGAGAATAGGATTTATTTCACTTATTAGAGAATTGCCAATCAAAACCACAAGGAGATACTAATTTACACAGAAATCTCTCTAATTATTTTCCTTCTTAATTTTCTTGTCTAATATTGGAATTTCCTCTTCAGTGAAGCCTAGAAGAGAAGAATTGAGCTATTTATGCCTGCTATCATAATCACAGGAAACTTCATATTTAGATAATAGAGCTACAATATCAAAGCTGCCCGAAATGCTCTGTGGCATTTATAGGTACATTTCTAAGAACACCTTTTTATTCTTTCATAAAAAGCAAAGGCAAGCATTACACATAAACTATATTCTTAGTGGATATTTTGTGATTAGTGAATCTCTATCTCTAAAACCTGATTTTTTTTTTTAAAAACATTTTTGCCTAGACAATTGAGAGAAAAAAAGTTCAAAAAGTACTGGCTAAAATATGTGTATACTTGGAAATTTAAGCCTGTCCACATAGAGTCATGAATGAAACAACACATTTTAGCATGGTAAAAACATTTTAATTCAGGGTTACATACATTTACTCTTAGAAGCTATAGATTAAAAGAAATAATACATTATTAAAAGACAGATCAAAGATTAAAAGGTGGCTATTAAAGAGCAACATACCTACATTATTTTAATGCAGTAAGAAACAAGTTCAGAAAATATGATTATTTCCTTTTCACACAGACAATTTTAAAAACATAGATTGAGGGGATGGAGGGTATAGCTCAGTGGGAGAGAGTATGCTTTCTGTGTATGAGGTCCTGGGTTCAATCCCCAGTGCCTCCATTAAGGGAAAAAAATAAATAAGATTATTTTTTAAAAAGCTTAAAAAAAAAAACTGACACATGTACTGGACAGTCCAATGAGATTTGTTTTCCCCAAACAACTTCAACCTTTAATTTGATTCTCTCAAATGAGAAAAATCTTCTTTCTTTAATCAATAGCATGTACATTAATTCAAACCATGTCTGGCTTTCTCTTAGGAACTGTATGAATTTTTAAATTCCTTATGATCCTGAGCTTTTGCCCCACTGCTGAATAGCTACAGTGAAGCATGCCAGGAAACAGTATGTTTTTGCATGCTTTTTTTTTTTTTTTTTAAACGAACATGAGCCAAAAGGAATTTGCTAAATACAAAGTGACTGTTTCATAACTCTTCAAAAAGTTACACTATGGTTTCTTAATAAAACCTTTCAAATACATGATAGAAAAATAAAATGTACCCTTGAAAATGAAAATGAAGATTATGGAATCAAGAAAACATCCTGGTGATTAAGGAAAATTAGATAATAATGTGCACAGACTCAAAACTACACACTCACAAAACCAATGCAAAAGATCAGCCTGATTGGAGGTAAAGTTTTACAAGTAGTACATTCTTAAAAGGAAACAGCCTACACGAATGCTTTTATAAATGTTCAATTATTATAAAACAGGGAAAATCTTTAATAATTATGTTCATTAATACGATTTCTAATAAAAAGATTTTAAATAGAGTGGATTTTAGTTTTTAGGGGGAGGGTATTTATTTTTAAATGTAAAATAATCCTTTCCAAATTGAAAGTAGCATGATTTCAATAAGCAGTTTATTTTTAACTGGTATTTAGATATCATCCTAACTTATTAATCATTTTAATCCGGTGTAATGAGATATAATCTACTTGTAGTAAACATTATCTTAAACATTTAATTCAGTGAGTTTTTGAAAAATGTATAGAGTGTATAGCTACTAAAATCAAGATAAAGAACCTTTCCCTCCTCCACATCTCTGGTACAAGGCAATGACCAATATTTCTGTTGTTACTTTTTTGCCTTTTCTAGAATTTCATATGATGTAATCATACAATATTTCAACTCTTTCGTCAAGATTTTTATACTTAGCATAATGCATTTGAGATAACTATAGAGTTGTATGATCAGTAGCAACTTCTTTTTTTAATTGAACATTTTATTGAGATAATTATAGATTCACATGTAATTGTAAGAAATAACATGGAGATATCCTGTGCTTGCTTTAGTCAGTTTCCAACAGTGGTAACATCTTGCAAAACTGTAGCATCCTATCATAACTAGGCAATTCACATTGATATAATATATACATCTTATTTAGATTTTTTTTTTTTTTTTTAGTTTTACTGTGTGTGTGTATGTGTGTGTGTTTGGGTGTGTGTGTATGAATTGAATTCTACACAATTAACACATGAGTGGGTTTGTATATCCACTACAACAGTCAAAAGAGTTCCATCAACACAAGGCTCCTTCATGATCACTTTTGTAAGCACATACACCTCCTACCTGTCCAGCCCCAACTGCAAACTTTTGGCAGCCACTAATCTGACCTACAATTCTAAAAATTTGGTATCTTACAGTTGTTTTATTAGTGGAATCAGGCAATATGTAACCTTTGGGATAGGCCTTTTTTCACTTAGTATAATTTACTGGAGATTTATCCAAGTTGCTAAATGTAACAATATTTATTCCTTTTCTTGCTGAGGAATATTGCATGGTACATCAGTTTGCTAGAGCTGCCATAACAAAGAAACACAAACTTTGTGGCTTAAGAAACAGAAACTGATTGTTCTCACAGTTCTGGAGGCTAGAAGTCTAAAATCAAGATGTCAATGATGTTGGTTTCTTCTGAGGGCGGTGAGGGAAGGATCTGTTACAGGCCTTTCTCCTAAGATTGTAGATGGCTGTCTTCTCCCTATGTGCTCACATTGTCTTTCCTCTGAATGGACCTCTGTGTTCAAACTTCCCCTTTTTGTGAAGACAGCAGGTGTATTTGATTAAGGCTTCATTTTAAAATGACCTCATTTTTTTTTTTTTTGGTTTGGTTTTTGTTTTTCGGGGTTTTTTAAATTTATTTTTTAATTGTAATATAGTAGTTTACAATGTTGTGTCAGTTTCTGGTGTACAGCACAATGCTTAAGTCATATATATATATACATTCATTTCCATATTCTTTTTCACTATAGTTTACTACAAGATATTGAATATAGCTCCTTGTGCTATACAGAAGAGACTTGTTGTTTATCTAATTTATATATAGCAGTTAGTGTCTGCAAATCTTGAGCTCCCCATTTATCCCTTCCCACTCTGTTTCCCCACTGATAACCATAAGTTTGTTTTCTATGTCTGTGAGTCTGTTTCTGTTTTGTAAATAAGTTCATTTGTGTCTTTTTCTTTTTTTAGATTCCACATATGAGTGATATCATATGTTATTATTCTTTCTCTTTCTGGCTTACTTCACTTAGAACGATGCTCTCCAGGTCCATCCATGTTGCTGCAAATGGCATTATTTTGTTATTTTTTATGGCTGAGCAGTATTCCATTGCATAAATATACACAACTTCTTTATCCAGTCCTCTATCCATGGACATTTAGGTTGCTTCCATGTCTTGGCTATTGTAAATAGTGCTGCTATGAACATTGGAGCACGTGTATGTTTTCAAATTACAGTTCCCTCCAGATATATGCCCAGGAGTGGGATTGCTGGATCATATGGTAAATCTATTTTTAGTTTTTTGAGGAATCTCCATCTCCATACTGTTTTCCATAATGGCTGCACCAAACCACATTCCCACCAACAGTGCAGGAGTGTTCCCTTTTCTCCATACCCTCTTCATCATTTATCATTTGTGGACTTTTGAATAATGACCATTCTGACTGGTGTGAGGTGATACCTTGTTATAATTTTAATTTGCATTTCTCTGATAATTAACAATATTGAGCATTTTTTCATGTGCTTATTGACCATTTGTATGTCTTCATTGGAGAATTTAACTTGATTACTTCTGTAAAGATCTTATCTCCAAAAAATAAGGTCATATTATGAGGTACTGGGGATTAGGACTTCAATATATAAATTTGGGGGTACAAAATTCAACTTACAACAATTCACCCACTCACCCTGCAAAATTCATGTCCTTCTGACATGTAAAATATATTTACTCTATCTCAGCATTCCCAAAATATTTAACCCATTCCAGTATCAATTCTAAATCCAAAATTTTATCAAAATGTTATCTATGTCAGGTATGAAGGAGCCTCAAGGTATAATTCTTCTGCAGGCAAAATTCATCACCAGCTTTATTCTGTGAAACCAGACAATAAGTTGTCTGCTTCCAAAATACAATAGGAAGACAAGAATTGGGTAGATATTTCTTTTTTAAAAGGGAGACATTAGAAGAAAGAAAAGGATCTCAGGTCTGGTTCCAAGCAATTCCAAACCATAGCAGAGCAAATACCATTTTTAAGACAATTTTTTAGAGCAGTTTTAGGTTCAAGTAAAACTGAAAAGAAAGTACATAAATTTCTCAGAAACACCCTGCTCTTACGCATGCATAGCTTCCACCATTATCAACATCCCCCACCAGAGAGGTACATTTGTCACAATTGATAAACCGATATTAACACATCATCTTCACCCAAAGTCCATAGACTACATTACAGTTCAATCTTCATGTTGAACATTCTACATGTTTGAGCAAGTATAAAATAACAGGTATCCATCATTATGACATCATACAGAGTATTTTCACTGCCCTAAAAATCCTCTATAATGTACATGATGACTATAGTTAACACTGCTGTATGATATGTAGACAAGTTGTTAAGAGCATGGATCCTGAGTTCTCATTACAAGAATTTTTTTTCTTTTCTTTTTCTTTTATCTATATGAGATGATAGATGTTAACTAAACCTACTGTTGTAATCATTTACAGCATACGTAAATCAAGCCATCGTGCTGTAAACCTTAAACTTACACAGTGATTTATGTCAATTATTTCTCAATAAAACTGGAAAAAAGAATTCTCTGTGCTCTGCCTATTTATCTTCCCATCCACAACCTGTGACAACAACTGATCCTTTTACTCTTTCCAGAGTTTTACCTCTTCCAGAATGTCATGTAGTTGGAATCACACAGTATATAGCCTTTTCAGATTGGCTTCTTTCAATTAGTAATATGCATTTAAGTTTCCTTCGTGTCTTCATGAGTTGATAGCTGATTTCTTTTTAGCACTGAATAATATTCCATTGTCTGGATTGTTGCATTTTGTTTATCCATTCACTTACTGAAGGATATCTTGGTTGCTTCCAAGTTTTGCTATTATGAATGAAGCGCCCATAAACATTTGTGGTGCAGGTTTTTGTGTGAACATGTTTTCCACTCTTTTGAGTAAATATCAAGTTGTGCATTTGCTGGGTTATCTGGTAAAAGAACTTTCAGTGTTGTAAGAAACTCTCAAATTCTCTTACAAAGTGACTGCACCATTTTGAATTGACATCAGCAACATATGAGGGTTCCTGTGTGTCCACACCCTTGTCTGCATTTGCTGTGGTCAGTGTTTTGGCCACTCTAATAGGCATGTAGTGGTCTCTCATTGTTTTAATTTGCTTTTCCCTGATAACATATGATGTAGAGCATCTTTTAATATAAAAAATAAAATTTTCATTAGATACAAATTACATTAGTCCTTAAGGCTCAAGAAGAATCCTCTTTGGCTTGATACTATGCTCTCCAGGATGACTGGACAAAACATACTGGGTTAGAGGTCATTCTGGACCCACCAGGGTGATAATCCTGCCTTCTGGACCCATTGGGGTGGGATCTGGCCCCCAGCTTTTCCACACAAGGGTTGGGGTCCCAAGGCTCTGGGCAGTCATGCCCTCAAGGCTTGTGGTGGCCACACCTTCAAGGTAGCCCTCTGTCTGGGCCTATACCTCCACAGCTCTGTGAGGGGTAAACACTATGGCCTGCACCATACCTGGGCTTGCTGGAGATGCACTTAGGGTGCAGCCAAGGAGTGGAGCACTGAAGTGTGGAGAGCAGAGTCCTGTGAAGTGAGACAGTATGGGGCAAAATGCACTGAGGTCTCACAGACATCAGTGGTCCTTCTTTTGAAATCACCCTGTCTCCTCCACCTTGTACTCTGGGTCTGAGATAAAAATGGCAGCCTTCACAGTCTCTGACTCACCCTGGTAAGAAGGAGGGCCATGTTCCCATTATCTTGGAGAACATCGTAGCTTCTGTGGCAATGACTAATCCATACTAATCTCTGTTAAATGGTCTCTTGACCAAACACTAGTGTTTCCATTTTCACAATATGGATGGGCTAAGAATTTTCCATATCTTTAAGTTCTGTTTTCTTTGTGCTTAACAATTTCATCTTTAAGTCATTTCTCTCTCCTTGAATTTTATTATAAGCAGTCAGGAGGAACTAGGCTACTTTTTCAACACTTTGCTTAGAGTGAGCCTCAGCTAAATACCTAAGTTTATCACTCACAAGTTTGACCTTCCACAAAATATTAGAACACCAACATAATTCAACCAGGGCATTTGTCACTTTGTAACAAGGATAGCCTTTTCTTCAGTTTCTGATATAAATATAATATTCCTCATTTTCAATGGAGACATCATCAGAATGGCCTTTATCATCCATACTTCTATAAACATTCTGTTCAGGATTATTTAGGCATTCTGTAAGAAGATTAATGCTCTCTCTTTTCTTCCTGAGATCTCACCAACATTGCCTACTCACGGCAATGTAGGCTTTTCCTAGCATGCACCTCAAACCACTTCAAGCTTCTAATCATCACCCAGTTCCCAATTCACAGTTTTTAGGTATTTGTTAAGTAGCATCCCCACTCCTTGGTACCAATTTCTCTGTCCATTCAGGCTGCTATACAGAATAGCTCAGACTAGGTAGCTTATGAACAACAGAAATTTATTTCTCACAATTCTGGAGGCTTGGAAATCCAAAATCCAAATGTGATGGCAGATTTGGTGTCTAATGAGAACCCACTTGTTGATTCATAGGCAGCATCTTCTCACTGTGTCCTCACACAGAGGTGTAGGGGAAGATAAATGGTTTTTACTCTATCCTTCTAGGTTCTTGGCTGAGACCCTCCTGTAGTAATAATTAATAATAATAATAATAATAATAATAATAATAATAATAATAATAATAATAATAAACAATCAGATTAACAGGAGAAAAACAAATTTAATAACCTATATACACAAAAGCAGTCAGACAGTTGAAGCTTATATATCATCCAGAGCAAGAAAAAGGATGAGGGTCTGGGGTTCAAAGGGAGGAAGGCAATTGGCAAGAAAATGAGAAGAGTGAATGTTTGGCAAGCAAATGGTTTCCCTGCCTGGCAGATAAGTCTTTCATAAGAAATGTTATTTCTGGTAATAACTCTCTTCCTGGTACAGGACCCCTTTCTAAATTTTTGTAGATAGTTAAGAGGGAAGTAAAAGGCTTTTTGTGAGTCTTTTGGGTCCTGACTGCCTTCAGCTCAAAATAAACCTTATGCCAAAGGATAAGAATTGGCATTGTTGGGGGATAAGAATAAGGATTGTTGGGGTGGCATAATTCTGCTCCCCTTCAGCAGAAAACGGTAAAGGAGCTCTGTGTGGTGTCTTTAATAAGGCATTAATCTCATTCATGAGGGCATCTAATGACCTACTATAACTCACACCACTAAATACCATCACAAAGAGGATTAGATTTCAACAGATGTATTTTGAGGGGATATATATAATTTATAACTTAAAAATGAATTCATATCTAGATATATTGTAGCAAATTGCAGAATTCCACACAAACAAAAAGATTTTAAAAGCATTCAAGATAAATATCAATCACCTACTTAGGGAAGGAAATTATACTGATTGATAGCAGATTTCTTAACAGTAATGAAAGTCAGAAAGAGAGAAGTCACAAATAAAAGAATGATAATTTGGCTTAAGGAAGAATTCTCAACAGGAACATAGAATCCCAGAAGATATGCAAATATGTTCAAATCCCTGGGGGGAAATAACTTTTCAATTTGAATTCCATGAACTCAAAAATTATGCTTCAAAAATGAGGGCAAATAGAGACCTTATCATATAAACAAAACCAAATTATTTATGATCGAAGTCCCTCATTAAATAAACTACTAAAGAGACTTCATGAAGAAGTAAAAAGATCTTAGAAGAAAGTCTGATGAGGAGGGATATGTAACAATAGAATTTAAAAAAATAGTTGGCCAGAGGATATTAAAATAAAATTGTATAACCATAAGCAGCAACAAAACATTAAATAATATATAATTCAAAAATAGATGTAATTTATCATATCAACAAAAGATAAGTTGTATGGGAACACATCCATTAAAAGATGTTTAGATCTCACTAGAAAATATTATAAAACAGTTTTGAAAAAATATTAAAGTAAACCTTAGACAGAAGGAGAGAAAAGTCATATTTATGAATAAGAAAATTGAATGTTACAAAGACTTAAACTTTTCTGAAATTAATCTAAAGATTGGATGCAAATTAACTCTAAATTATAAAGGGTCACTTCATGGATTCTGGTTTTAAAAAAATCTGAAAATGTATATAGTAAGCAAAAGTCAAGAATTTCTTAAAAAAAAAAAAACTACTGAATAAGAATAACAATGTTGAGGATAGGTCTTTATTAGCCATCAATCATATTATAAAATTGCAGTGATTAAGCCAATGTGGTACTGGCCCATGAACTGACAGATAATCCAGTAGAATTTAATAGGAAGCTTAGAAACAGACCCATGAATATGTAAAATTTTGCTATGTGGCAGAAGTGACACCACAGTTCAGTGAGAAATAATGAAGTATTTACTAATTAATAATAGGTCACTTGGTCATGCATATGGGGAACAAGTCTGTCCATATATTATACATAAAACCTAGTAATGGTACAATAAATATGTCTCTAACTATGTTCTTTGGCATGTCTACTAGAAAACATGTATAAAAATATCTAATGACAAGGGAATGGTTAAAAAATTTGTGGTACATTCATTAACAAGTTTTAAGTGCATATAGCTGTGAAAATAAACAATCTATAGCTTTATTCATAATATCTAAAAGAATCTCAGGAAAATTATGAAGTGAATATGTAATATTATTTATATAAAGCTCCAAAATATATAAATCTTAATGATATATTTTTAGAAATATATATATATATAAAAAACTAAAATAAAAAAAACAATTTTATTTTCTAAAGAAATAATGGTAAGCAAAAAATTCATGAGGGTTTATCTTTTGATATAAAGAAAAAATTTACCTATGTAAAGAAGAACCATAGGAAATTTCAATAGCAGTAGTGATGTTCAATTTCTTAAACTGACTGATGAATACCTGTCTATGTTTTATTATTCTTATACTCCATGCATTTTTTATTCTTTATGGGGAGGAAATATTTTATAATAAAACTTAGTTTTAAAAAAAAGCCATACTGTTGGAGTCATAAAGTGTGCAAGACAACAAGCAGAAAGACCATTAAAGAGACTATCTTAATAATCTAGGTTCCATGTGAAAATGTGAATTATGACATTAATATTAGTGATGGATATGGATAGAAGAAAGACTTAGGAGGTAAGAGCAATGGAACTTGATGATTGCAATGTCAAGCATATCAGTCAGGATTCAGTGCAGAAAATAGAAAATAATCAGATATTTTATTTTTTTTAAACTTTTTTAAATGGAGATACTGAGGGTTGAACACAGGACCTCATTCTAAGACTCACTCTACCACTGAGCTATTTCCCTCTTCTTAATCAGATATTTTAAACAGAAAAAAGATTTTACTACAAACAGGAAAAAGAGTAAATGCTCATATTCTAGGTTTCTTCCTCCAGGAGTTTCAAAGAACAACTGAGAACTGATCCATTAAAGGAAATTCTATCTTTGAGGACAAACCAAAGCTGCAAGCAAGAAAGAGTCATTGCTTCAACCATCTCTCCCCAAAACTACATGATAGGTACTAAAAGCTGTTGTCCAAGAATTAGGAAACAACATCAATAATGCTGTATTTTCATACATCATTTTTATACCTATTGTACTAGCAAAAGCACTCTGGAACAATGCTACAGGAAAGTATCGCATTTCCAAATTTTATTTGTGAACAAGAACTCCTCAGGGTCACATAAAGATGTCCAGTGCCTCATTTTCCTTCCAAATCTCACAAGAGTGCATCTCATTAGTGAAACTTAATTCATAAGAAAAGGTCCTATTTTCATTGAAGACTTAGAAATGTGCTTTTTAGCTTTCCACCCCCTCAGGAAAAAAAAAAAGAATAAAAATTGAGAAAGCCTGTTCAAAGGAAGTACAACAAAAATGTTAAAGTAGGAACTCAGAAGATGTCCCACGTTTCTGACTTTTGCAACTGTGTAGTTGGTACTGCCATTCAATAAGATGGTGAACACAGGTTTTATTTCTTTTCAGTAGAGGAGGATAAGGTAATGTAACTTGGGAGAGTAATTGGAGCTGAGGATACAATATATAGATGGTAACTGAAATCCCGAGGCAAATGTAATTATCAGGAAGCACGTGTAATGAGAGAGGAAAACAGGCCCTGTGACTTGGAAAATACCAGCATTTGAGGAGCAAGCAGAAGACTACTATGTGGTAAAGTCAACATTTGAATTTATACCTAGCTCACTCATTGAAGTCCTTTTTTTTTTTTTTTTTTTTTTTTTTTTGCTAATAACCTACTGCTTTTCACTTACTTGGTTACATTTTTCTTCAGAAAGAGAATTATGCTCTCAGTTTGGATAATGGGTCATCTATAAGCTCTCTAAACCACTATAACATTGTCAATGATTTTTTTCTAGTAAACAGAACCATTCTAAAAACTGAATGTTTCATAAAAACAACAGTCTTGAAAGAGAAGAATTGAAAATGTTAAATATTGTCTTTGGGAATATGAGGTAATTCTCAGTTTTATTCATTTTTTTATCCATCTGAAAGTGGATAAAAGTTCATTCCAAGTGTTAAGATTTTTTTTAAAAGTTGGTTTAGGTTTTTTGGGGGGAGGGTGGGGTTTGAAGGTGATTAGGTTTATTTACTTTATTTTTTTAAAGGAGTTACTGGGAATTGAACCCCAGGCCTCATACATGCTAAGCATGCACTCTATCACTTAAGCTATGCCCTCTCCCACCAAATGGTAAGATTTTAAGAGGAGTTGAATATAGATAATAATGAAGAAACTGGATTGATAGACCTTCCATTCAAATGACCTGAAGTGAACATAGCACTCCAACAGAAGTCAAATGGCCTGATTCATAGTCTCAACCACCTCTCCTTCCTATCTTTATGCATTTCTGTATTTCATCTCTCTGTCCTTCCATGTTCTCAACTATCCACCTCAAGTTTGCTTGATATTCTTAATGCCTGAAGGAAGAATAGACAGGATACAGAGGGCTTAATTTGAATTCTTGCAAATCTTTCACTTACATATTTTGAGTCATCTTTTTGCTCTTTCAAGCTTCATGCATTTGCGTATAGTTTCTCCGTTTTGCATCATACTCTCACTCCAAAACTTCTTTAAACGAATGAAAACTCTTTCCCTCCTTTCTTTTCTTTCTTCCTTTCTACCTTTTCTGTTTGCCTTGACTTCTCAAACAATACTTCATCTGTGAAACCTTGACTATTCTCCCATCATTTGAATAAGTTTCTGTTTCCTCAGACGTGTTGCGTGAAGGAATAGAAATATGAATTCTATAAACTTTGTCAGCAGAAATCACACTGTAGGCTACATTGTTGTTTCTACAGCTGCCTTTATACTATACTGCAAATTCCTTGAATCCACCTTGCTGCCTTATTCATGTTGATACCTTTAGCTTTTAGTTTAGTAACCACAAAGTTGGAATCTACAAATAATTGGTGAAAGGATGACTAATTTGATCCTTTGTACAAATGCAAAACAAGGGGATGAGAGAATGAATAACATGAAATTATTGAGAAAAGGACCAAATTCTATCTTGAACTGACAGAAGCAGTGACTGTAGGAGATCACACAGTGACACCAGGCAGGAGAGAAAGGCATTTGGAAGAAGAAAGGGTATAAAATCAAACCCAAAGAGGTCAGCTGAATATTACCATTCCATGCTTTTGAGTTTTCATATTCAAAAGATAGCTTACTGTTTGTAGGTCACAAGGGAACTAGTGACACAGAATGGGTGTGCAGTAATAAAAATTATCTAGCTGACATAGAGTTGTGAGTTCTCATCTTTGGGAAATTTGAAGTATGTGAGAAACACCGGTCACCACTTGCAAAACTCAAATGCCTACTCAACACTACCCAGTAATTCTACTTGCTTTCTCTAATATCTTGGATTTCTTTCTTACCAGAACAACTATTTAACACCTTCTAGTCTCTCCTCAAACCACCAACATTAGTTTATTCATTCTCAGTCTCCGATGATGACTCCATTTCTTATTTCAAACAAACAAAATTGAAAAGATCTGATAACTCTCTTATCTTTCCATTAACAAACTTAGCTGCATCTGTAACCAAATACTCAGCTCTTAATTCCTGTTAATATAGATGGAGTGTTCCTGCTCCTTCAGCAGGTCACAATATTTCTATCTTGTTTTAAATCCAACTTATTCTCACATTCTCAATAAAACCACTCCTATAAATGTCCCCTCTTAGTATCATCCATTGTTTATCCATTTAGATAATTCCTATCACCATAAAACATGTTAAGATCGCTCATTAATTTAATAACTTAACAAATATTTATTGCTTATTGTCTATCAGATTTTTTCTGGTGCCAAGTATATAGTAGTAAAAAGATCAAATAAAAATCTTTACTCTAACAGAGGAGGGGAAATAATAAACATAATATGTAACTGAACATAATATAAACAAAATATATAATATCCAAAGTATATATTATACATAAAACATAATGTATATATGCATAATGTAACATACAAACAGAAGATAAGTGCTACGGAAAAAAAATAGAGCAAGGTAAGAGCATTTGAAAATGTTGGGGAAGGGGTTCCCGTTTCAAGTGGGTTGCCAGCATAGGCCTCATTGAGAAGAAAATATTTGAGGAAATATTTAAAAGAAGAAGAAAGAAAGTGTGCTATGGAAGTATCTAGAGTAAGAGATGAAGTTATAGTGTCCATTATGAAACAAACTACTCTTCACTCCACATCAACTTTCAGCTGCATCCAGTTCACTCAAAGTTACACTTCTTGAAAGAGCTGCTTATAGCATTAATCTCCAGTTACTCTCACCATGAGCTAACACAAGATCTTGTATATATTTCCCTGTGCTATACAGTATAATCTTGTTTATCTATTCTATATATACCTGTCAGTATCTATACATTTTGAACTTCCAGTCTGTCCCTTCCCAACCCCCTCTCCCCTGGCAACCACAAGTTTGTATTCTATGTCTATGAGTCTGTTTCTGTTTTGTATTTATGTTCATTTTTCTTCTCTTTTTCTTTTTTTTTTTTCAGACTCCACATATGAGCGATCTCATATGATATTTTTCTTTCTCTTTCTGGCTTACTTCACTTAGAATGACATTCTCCAGGGACATCCATGTTGCTGCAAATGGCGTTATGTTGTTGGTTTTATGGCTGAATAGTATTCCATTGGATAAATATACCACTTCTTCTTTATCCAGTCATCTCTTGATGGACATTTAGGCTGTCTCCATGTCTTGGCTATTGTAAATAGTGCTGCTATGAACATTGGGGTGCAGGTGTCATCCTGAAGTAGGGTTCCTTCTGGATATATGCCCAGGAGTGGGATTCCTGGGTGATATGGTAAGTCTATTCCTAGTCTTTTGAGAAATCTCCATACTGTTTTTGGAGATATTTTCAATAGTCACTAATCTTGCTTGGTGCCTTAAGGAGTTGTAAATTGTCATAGAAAGCAGGTTTTTGTTGGTTCACAGCACAAATTAGTTCTATATGGGGATGGTAGTTTTTTATCTTCAGCTGCCTCTGATGCAGCATGTAGGAAATAATTGCTGTTCTGTTAACAGAATATCACTATAATTGAAAAAAATGCAACAGTTTTATTGATATTCTGAATGCTTTAAATACTTGCTTTTTTTTTTTAATTATTGTTACCATTTTTATAAGCCTAAAACTTTTCTTCCTCAGAGGTAGTTAGTCTTTTTCTTTTGCACATGTTAGATCTCAGGGATTATTACAATGTTTATCTTTTCATAAGCTAGCTGATTTAAAAAGCAGTTGGTCTACATACCCTGCATACTTATGATGGTAATCATAAAAGTTGAGATGAGGGAGTTTTCATTCATAACTGAAACTCAAATCAAAATAATCAAATTTCATATAGCCCAGTGACATTTACAAAGTGAAGAGTGATCAGTTACAGCATGGGATTATTGGAATCAAACATTTTAAAAGTATGCCTTTGAAAGGTTAGTAGAAAAGTATGTTCTTATCTTTACGTAAGTCCTCTACATTCTTTAACTCCCATTATCATGTAATAGCAATTATATTTGCAGTTTTCACATTAAAGAAGACCTGAAAATGTATCTACCAAAGCTTGGGCTTAAATTCAAGACTGCCATATTAAAATTTTTGTTCATATCAGTCCCAAGGAAGGTTCTATGAAAGTGTTAGCTGTAAATGTCTTGCCATTTATCTAAATATGGATTGCTTAGGAAATTTGAGATTCTCCATTATAATTAAGTAGTTCTTTTAATTAATTAGGCCAGCTTTTAAGATTATAATATCACACTTTAAATCAGGCATGTATTTTCCTATATTATGATTTATTCCTGTATAAATCAAATAGACACAAAAAAAGCAAAAGCTTAAGCTTTGCACCTCAGTACCAATTATCCAATTTGTTTAAATTTAATTTTTACTTATGAAACCCAAACTGTCACCTATTAGGACTTTATCTGTTTAACAGATGAGGGAACATTTGGCAAATTTTCTGTGTTTAGAGATTATCATTATCATTATCTTCAAGTGCCAGTGTTTTAAAAATCGCCTTCTTATAATTTTACATGCTTTTGTGATGTAGCGCTGTTTTGTTATGTAAATTTTGACATGGTTTCTATCCATTTGCCTTTGTTTACATATAATTTCAGGAGGAATACTAAACATCTGGGTCCTGGATGATACTAATAAGCTAGTAATTGTAGAGGTTTATAAAAAGAGAGAGATCGCATGTCAATTTATTATTTTAAACCTGTCAACCGCTTCCCATTGCACCTGGGGAAGGGTGAAAAAATTCCTTTCCTTGCCCTACAATGTCTTTCATAAAATCTGACCAGTACTTTTCTAAACTTACACAGCACCACTCTCCTTCTTAATACAATCCAGCTACACTAACATATCCTCAGCCACAAAAAGTAGTTTTATCTAAGACCTTTAAATTACCTATCCCTGTGCTTGAAAAATGACCTTTTCTAATCTGCTTATAGCTGTCTTATTTTAACCATTTAGGTCTCGATTTAAAAACTACAGTGAGGCCTTCTCTTACTCTCTAATCCAAAGTATTCCTCCAAGGACTCTATGCAATTACCTAGTTTTATTATTGTAGTAACACACAATTAAGTCATAATTTCCTTTGTAAGTGGCATTATTGAGATATGATTGACATAGCATAAGCTGTACATATTTAAGTTCACAATTTGGTTAGTTTAGACATAGATGTGTACCCTTAAAACCATCATCAAAATTAAGATAGTGCACATATCCATTGCTCCCACAGATTGTTTTTTCTCTTGAAATTTTTTAAAATAATTTTTTCTTTATTAAAAAAAGAACCAATAGGGCCCAAATGGAGTCACTTGTGCAAAGCCTCACATCAACAAACCAACACTTAATACCTAACCTAATTTCAGTTTCGGCCTCTCCCAGAAAAGTGATCTGTAACCAGTCAATCTGGTCAGCACTAGTGAGGTGCTCTGCCTGACAGACCGCAATCTTTTCCCAGAAAGAAGTGACCTTGCCTGAAACAATGTAAAAGTCTTCCATTTTGCATAGTTCCTCAGAGCTCCTTTCTAGCTATTAAAATAAGATGCTGCCCAATTCATGAATCATAAAATCATACCAATTAGATCTTTAAATATACCCTGTTGAATTTTGTTTTTAGCATATCATTACAATTCTTCCTTATCATCTCTCCTTGGCCCATCCTCTCATCCCTAGGCAGCAACTGATAGGCCTTTGTCATTATAGATTAGAGTTCATTTTCTACAATTTCATATAAATGGAATGATAGAGTAGATACACTTTTATGACTGGCTTCTTTTACTCAACATAATTATTTTAAGGTTCATCTATGTTGCTGTATATATCAAGCATTCATTCTTTTCTACAAAAGTATCCCATTGTATGGGTATGTAAGTTTTTTTTTTTATCAGTTTACGTGGTGTATTAGTTTTCTATGGCTGCTAAAACAGGATATCACAGACTGGGTGGCTTAAACAACACAGATTCACTTTCTCATTGTTCTAGAGGCTAGAAGTCTGAGATCAAGGTGTCTGCAGGGTTGTTTTCTTCTGCACCTCTCTCCTTTGCTTGTAAATGGCTGCCTTCCCACTATGTTCTCATATGGTTACTCATCAGTCTACATGTGTCTGTGCCTTAACCTCCTTTTCTTGAAAAGACACCAGAGTTATTGGATTAGAACCCATCCTAATGACCTCCTTTAATCTTAATTACATCTGTAAAGTCCCTATCTCCAAATACAGTCATTCTGAGCTACTAGGGGTAAGACTTCAACGTCTGAATTTGGAGGGAGCACAATTCATAATACCTGGTAATAAATATTTATATAGTTTTCAGTTTTGGGCTATCAAAATTAAATAAACAAATAAAAATGCCATGACCATTTGTATAAAACTATTCAAACAGATGGTGAGAGAATAGGAAAAAAAAAACATATATGTATACTCTCTGACCTTGCTTCCTGGCACTGAGCTCTTGAAATTTGTAAATTCCTAAATGATAAGTAATCTGGTGTAAGATGATCAAATTTTATCTTTCCTGCCATTGGAGAAGACACGACTTTAAGAAGTAGTATTAGAGTACAAACAGAAACATGATATCAAGAAAAAAACTACATGTATGAAATAACAGAACATGTATATGCTGATCTCTGCCCCCAGTTCCCAGCACAGAGCTCCCCAAACCTTTGTAATTTCTTAAGTAATAAGAGCACTAGGAGCATCTTTTGTTCTAATATCTGATCTTTGACCCTGGTCCTGACACATAGCTCCTAAATCCCTTGGTATTTCTTAAATGATAGAAGTATTTTTTGTTCTAATGTAGTGACTCTTGGTGAGCTCTGGATGGCTTCTTCATGGGGGATGATTACCAGAAAGACCAAAACATGATTAGAAGCTCAGAATTTTCAGCCCCATTCCCCTTTTCTAAAGAGGGTATAAGAGCTGAAAATGGAGTTCTTAATTGATTATATCTATATGAGGAAGCCCCATAAAATCCCAATACCATGGGATACAGGGAGCTTTCAGGTTGGTGAACGCATTCACGTGTTGGTAGGGTGACCAACCTCCATCCCACAGGGATAGAAGCTTCTGCTTTCAGGACCCTCCCAGACCTCACCCTATGAATTTCTTCATCAGGCTGTTCATTTGTAGCCTTTATCATATTCTTTAATAAACTAGTAAACATAAGTAAGCACTTCCCTGAGTTCTGTAGGCTCTTCTAGCAAATAATTGAATCCAAGATGGAAGAGGTCTTGGGAGCCTCTGATCTGCCACCAAGTCAGATAGAAGTTGTGAGTTACTTGGTCATTGGCATCTGAAGTGGAAGACATTCTCATGGGACTGAACCGTTAACCTGTGGGATCTGATGCTATCTCCAGGTAGACAGTGTCAGAAATGAGTTAACTTATAGGAAATTGAGCTGATTTCACAGAGAATTGCTTGATGTGGGAAAAAAAAAATCCCACACATTTGGTGACCAGAAGAGTCAGAAGTATTGTGAGTGTGGTAATAGTGTGAGAGAACAGGATAAATGCAGGAGGAAGGACTGAGGATTTTTCATGATAATTGGTATCCATAAAGTGGGATTTGCTAAATCATCCCTGACTCACAGAAACATATGGTTTGGAAAGAGACAGTATAAAAGGGTGGGGTTTGAAGACTCTTTGTTTTCTGGGTGACCCCATGGTCACCCATGGTATGGGGCACCGTCTGTGCTATGATCAGTTACAAAAGGTAAAATGTACCAATGAAACTGAGTCCCTGTAAAACCTACTTCCTTTACTGAGTTTGTGATTAATTTCTCTATCCAAAATTGTATTCCCCTGTTTGTCTCCTCTGAACTCAAGCCCTTTCTTTTCTCCTCTGATCACAAGCCTACGCTAACTGAACAACTAGAGTCAGATGACTAAGATTGCTGTTATTGATAACATCATTATTGTACTAAAATTGTTATTGTAGACATCATTATTAATGTACAATCCCAGGTCATTTCTCCAGACAAGATGAACACACAGACTCCAAAGCTATGAACCACCTGACCAGAGAATTGCAAACGAGAGACATCCTGACTTCTGAAACCACGATTAAGAAATGTCACAGAACTGAAATGTTATGCTGGACACCAGAAATTGACATAACATTGTAAGCTGACTATACTTCAATAAAAACATTTAAAAAGAAAAGAAATGTCACAGAAATGTCACAAGTCGATGATTAATCCCAGTTCCTTCTTTCTTCTCCTTTAAAACATCCCTAACTCAAAGATCAAGAGTGAGTGGATCTGAGACTTGTCTCCCACCCCCATGCTTGACACCCTGAAAATAAAACCTAACTTTGCTTCAAACACCCGTTGTCAGAATTTGGCTTTCTGCATTGTGGGCAGAAGTCCTTGCTAAGTTACACCAGTGGAATTTAGAAATCGTTTCAACCCCCTGGGAGTTGTTTCACTGGATGCATAAGGAAACACAAACCAATAAGTAAAAGGCAAAATATACAACATCTTGGTTATTGTTATATGTAATAAGCAAAATTAAATGAAAAGATAGTGCTAGATCAGGTCTTGATTGTAGACCAAGCTCAAATTTTGATCAATCTGAGCTTCTTCTCAAGGGAAAAATTATTCAGGGACACCAGAAAGTACCTCTAAGACCCTGGTCACCAGGAAAGTAGTCAGTGTGGGGGGAGGGCAAAACCAAGAGACTAATGAAACCAGGGGATATAATATGAAGGAATTATTTTGTAGATTGGTATCACTTGCTTCCTGGAGGATCTTTACTGAAATAGATTTTGAGAATAGCTTATTTGGGGGCTGCATCTTTGGTTTCGAATGCTGCAGAGTAAACAAGACCCTCAGCTCACTATGGAACAATTGCAGATAGCTATATGTGATCCAGCCACATGGGACATTATTCTTAAGGAAATAGCCAGCCTGGTGGACTCAATAAAAGCCACTGTTAGGTCTGTTTAATCTGAGAAGGGGAACTGCACAACTCTCCCTCTAATGCTAAGTGAGGCAGCCCAGGTGGAGCAGCTGACATGCTTCGTATGCAAGCCAAGTCCAGGATATTCACCTGCTAAATATGCCCATTAGTTACCCAGATCATGGTAAATGCTATGAAAGGGCCCTCTTCACCTGGGCACCACATATTACTCTACCGTTACAAAAATCAAAGGACAATTTGGGAAGCCTTATCAAATTTGTTGTCTCAGCTTCCCCTCATGGGCTTACAGATGCTAATAAAAATACTAGGTTAATTAACAAGAGAATGGGGAAAGGCTGAGTAGAGAATCAAGAGACTGATCTTAGCAGGGTAGAAAATTTTTAATGTTTATTAAGAAATAAATTGAATAAAGCAAATATTGATTAGAATGGAACAAAGAAGAAGAAAGAAGAGTGTCACTGTTAGAGCAGGCAGACAGCTAGATGTGAGCAGAGGAAGGAGGGCACAGGTCAAATGCAGAAAACCATACATCTTGTGAACAACAGAGGTCCTTGGGCAGACAGAGAAAAGCAAAAACCTTCAGACTGATAAGAAATCACACATTTTGGAGTGACAAGTGTCCTGGAGGCAAACAAAGAAATGTGGGAAAAGGCAGGAATCTCTGGTGTTTCAATGTAACTTTTTTTCAGTTCATTATGCCCTCATTACAATAAAATTAGCCTTGCAGATTAGAAATATCCATCATGCAGGACACTTTGACATTTCCAATCAAAACTAAATAAGGACAAAAAATCCCTCCTCCCCTTGGGAAGGTGAAGCTGGGATGGAAATCAGGGAATATGACCTCAAACCCTCCCTCTCCAATGAATATTCAACCCACTCATTTGTACACTCTATGTAACCAGCTTGCCAAAGAAACTCAAGGCAGTTGCTCACCTGAGTCTGCCTGCTCTCCCTCTGAGAGCATCCTATCACTTAATGAGTCCTCACTTTACTTTCCTGACCTCTGCATCTCATTTCTGAATTCTTTCTGTGATGAGATAAGAATCTGCTTGCTGGTAACACTCCAGTCTTCTGTGTTTACATAACCCCAATCTCTTCCTTTTGTTCTGCAGTCCTACAGTAGCCGCTTCCATCACTTACTATTTGTGTTACTTATGTGTTCCATTTTTTTCCTTTTTAGTCCTTTAAAATCTGCTTAATTTACTACCTGTGTTATATTATTAACTGTCTTCTGTTGAATTAATGTGTTTTTATTTCTCTGTGTGGATCCAGAGTACTATATTTGGTAAAAGGTAACACCTAGTAAAAAGAAAGAAGACATGTCACATTTGAGATTACTAATAGAGATTTAACATATTCTAATATATTATGAGTATCATAATTATGACTATATTATATTATTATTATTATGACTATTCTCCCTAATATATGACTAATATATTATGAATATCATGAGTGAAAAACCATCATGTAATGATACCTTTAAATTCCCCCAAGTCATCTTTTTAATCATGAAATTCTGATACTGTCAATAAAAAGTTTACAAGCCATATAGTAAATATTACCAGGACCATGATATTTTTGAAAGAGATTATCTTGAGAAATATATATAAGGCAAAAGTAAACACTTTCTTTTCCTTTTTTCCCCATGAAGAAGCTGAAGAAGACAGGTGGTACTTCATTGCTATAACTGTTTTGGCCTTAAAATGCATGGATGGAAAGTCTCAGCTCATAAGATTTTGGAAACTTATATAGAAATTAGTATGTACTCCAGAAAGTAAAATACACCAATTTAATTTGAATCATTGAAATAAAGTACTAGTTTAAGTCTCTGTGTCTAGCCTGATGTTTCTTTTATGTAATTCTTATGCTTGATAATATGTCTGAAAATGAAAGTCAATACAATAAAAGACAAGGCACTCCTAAGAATAACATGAGTTGGTGATAGAATGTGGGTTAAAATAGCTGTTCGGTGTGTGTATTGTGTACACACATAGCTTTTAGAAAATATGAATCTACAAAGTAGATGTCTCCATACTGGTATTCTTTAAGTAGGCTACACATTTTGAGGTATTTATGTAATTCAATCAATTTTTTAAAAAGCAAAATTCTGTTGACTGTAAGTGGATCATATAGTGGGTGACTTTAGCAGATACTGTGAGTATCTACTAACTCTGAGCATGAAGTAATATATATAATGAAACTGGAGAGTGTGTTTTTTTTTTAATAACCAATTTCATTGCTGTTGATTTTTTGTAAATTGTAGCTATTGGAAAGATTTGCTTTTCTTATAGAATGAGAAAATTGGAATTATCCCCAAGGACACTTAAAATTATTTGAAGTAGAATTTTAATTTCACTATAAAGATTCCCTTTTTAATTTAACACATATATGTAAACCAATAGCCCCCACAGGACTTCATTTAATAGTATATGGGAATGGAGATTTATATTTGTTATAGCTTTTTGTTTGCCTGGAACAGAATATCTATTTAAGCCAGAGTTTTTCAATGAGGATAGTACTGACTAGGGGAAAGACACTTTTTTTTTTTTTTTTTGGAGGACACAGTGAAGGATTTTCTCAGGCAGTGCAGAACAGGTAGAAATCCCATCAACCACTACACCAGGATGAGGACTGTGGTGAGTGGTCATATTGGGTGCACACATTAGGGGACTCCTCAGGACCAGTGTTAGAGTGAAGTGAATCAACCTCCAAGGTGACTCATACAAGTGCAGGGTCAGCTATTGCCTTTTTTTTTTTTTTTTAATGTTGATATTTTGTTCTCCATATATTTTTTGGCATTAATGTTGCTTGATATATATATATGGCCTTAAATAGTATTTCTCTAGATTACTGATTTTTTATTTGGGCTCCCTTAAATTCTGCACCCTGGATAAATGTTTTACATGCCTAACCCTAGTCCTAGTCATACCTCACTCACTAATTGCTAGTAACTGTCCCTAATAACTTTGATAATCAAAGATGTCCACAGACATTTGTAAAAGCACCATAGAATTCCACTTTTGATTGCTAACCAATAAATAAAACAACACAGGATCATTAAGAGTCCTGGAAAACCAGTCAAGACAAAAGTAACTCCAAAGTCTAGAAAACAAAAATTGTAAAAAGTTGGAGTTTCTTAGCAGGAACAATCTGGTCATGATCTTGCCAGAGGAATGGGATGAAACTACATTCATTTCCAGTCATTTCGTCCCCTTTCTCAAGATTCAAATTCTAAGAGAGAGCATCTAATTGTCTTAATTTGTATTATATCCCTTGGCTGAGAGTGAGTGAGACCCCCAATTACAATTTCACAAGACACATGATGGAAAAGGCATAATTCTTCAAAGAAACTGAAGTCTTTTTAGGAAGAAGAAAGTAATTTTGAAGATGGCTGGAAAGTTGATCTAGGGAAAGTAAAAGGGCTCAAATACATGAGCAAATTTGGCTATTTGTTAATCTGGTTTGAATTTGGCATCCCCTGATTTTAGTAAAGTACAGACGTATTATTTCTCAATATGCTGTCATACTGACAGAGGCAAAATTTATAGTGAAAAGAATTTTGAACTTGTTCTTTCCTGACCTTTCTGGTTAATACCCAAGGATCTTTAGGCAAGTCATTTCACCTTTAAGTCTCTTTGTTCTTATATGTAAGTGGGGCTAACAATACCTGCTAAGTCTGTTTTCTGGTGCTGTTGTGAGAGTCAAATGAGATTGAAAAAAATAATACCCTTTATAAACTATAAAAGTTGATATTAAATAATAAAATGCAAGCATGGAGAACTATTAAATAATAGTAGTGCTCACTAGTAATCAACTAAATGTAAGATACATTGATGGTTACCTGCTGTTTTCTATACATTAGTCTGGCATATTTAAAAAAAGACTATCTATTGCTGGTAGTAATGAGCAGAAAGAAGAATGATGCTGATGGAAATATGAATTATTAGATATTTTTTGGAATTCAGTATGCCAAAATTCACTTCTAGAAATAAAAGCATCAGCATATGAATATATATTTACAAGAATGTTTATGTTGGTTTCTTTCACTCTTAGTGCTGAAAACCTTGAAAAAAATAATGTTTATAATAATAGAATGGAAGAATAAGTTGTATTATGTTCACAGTACATAATATAATTGATGAGAATTTGTAGATAAAAAATTCCAAGAAAGCTTTATGGATGATGGAAATGTTCTATATCTTAATACGGTATATGTTACATGGGAATATATACTTGTCAAAACCTATCTGAATGTGCACTTAAAGCTTGTGAATTTTGTGGCATATAAATTTTACCTCATAAAAAAGGAGAAAGAATTATAGACAAATAACTCAACTTAGGAGATTTGCTTCAAGCAGTGGTAGAATTTGGCAGTTTTGGAGCTACCTTGTCTGTATTGTAGGCTTGAACAAATGAGTAGCTCTATTGAGGCAAATAGTAGCTAGGTTTCTGTTAGGAAAAGTAATTACACATATACATTGTGAATGGTTAGAAATGTAGTCTGTGGTATTGGGTTGGAAATGGTGGTATCAGGATGAATTTGGGCATGTAAGGATATCTCATAATAATTTTAAATTTTTCTGATGATTAATATTAGACAAATGATATTAAAGTTCTTTCTTATGCTTACTACATTTATATATATAGATATCTTTTTTGGTGAAGTGTCTGTTCAAATCATTTGTGCAATATTTGTTGGAAAGTTTATCCTATTTTTTGAGTTGAAAGTATCATTTATATATTCTGAAGAAGATCTTTGTCATTTAAGTTGCAAATAATTACCACCAGTCTACCATTTGTCTTTTAATTTTTTTGAACAATGTTATTATATAATAAAGAATTTGACTGGTCTTTGTCCTCATTTCCTAGGAGGAAGCCTATCAACCCTTGGAATTTTCTAAATGATAGCAATTCCTTGATTTTCTTGATGATTGCACCAGAGTATATGCTAACAAGATAACTCAGGATAAGAGCTAGTCATGCCAGAAAGACCAACCATGTATGTAAAGGGGATATCAACCTGACTTCCTGAGATGGGAGGGAGACTGGAGATTGAGTTCAACCACATAGCTGATGATTCAATCAACCCAGCCTACATAAAGAAATACCAATAAAAACTCTGCACATTTGAGGCTTGTTTGAGCTCTCATAGTTGGTGATACACAGTCGTGTGCCACAAAAGGGTGATGTATCCTGAGGACACAGAAGCTTTGCACTTGAGACTCTCTAAGACCTTGCTTTATGGGTCTCTATTTTTGACTGGTCCTGATTTGTAGCCATTATAATGAAACTTTAGTCATAAAGGTAGCACTTTCCTGAGTTACATGAGTGGTTTTAGTAAATAAATAAATCTGAGGGGATAGTGGGAATCCTTAAATTTGTAACCAGGTTTTCAAAAGTGCAAATAAACTAGGAACTTCCAAGCTGATGTCCGAAGTGAGGGCAATCTTGTGGGGGATTGTGCCCTTAACCTGTATAATTTGAACTAATTATTTGTGGTTATTTAGTATCATAATTGCATTGTAGGTGTCTTTGGAAAAGCAGGAAAAAAAAATAAAATTTTGATGATGTTCAACTTCTCAACCTGACTTTTAATGGTTATTACTTTTTGCATATTGTCTACAAAGTTATTTGCCTATCTCAAGTTTGTAAAGATTTTCTCCCACTTTCCTTCCAGAAGGTTCATTGTTTTAGCTTTAATTTTAGTTCTATGATCTAGAGTTAACTTTCTATAAGAGTACCTATATGTATATCAGACAGAACATACTTGAAGCCAAAGCCAAAGACTATAATAATAGACAAAGTCATTATATAATGACAAAGAAGTCAATCCATAAGACAATATAACATTTGTACATATTTATGCACCCAATATAGGAGCACCTAAATATATAAAGCAACTATTAACAGATCTGAAGGGAGAAATAGACAGCAATATAACACAAGGAGAATTCAATACTTCACTTTCTACAATGAATAAATCATCCAGACAGAAAAATCAACAAAGAAACACTGGACTTATACTATACATTTTACCAAGTGGATTTAATAGACATTTACAGAATATTTCATCCAACAAGTAGAATACACATTCTTCTCAAGCACACATGTAATAAGCTTCAGGATAGATCACATGTTAGGCACAAAGCAAATCTTGATAAATTTAATAAGATTGAAATCACATCATGCATCTTTTCAGATCACAAATAGAAATTAAATACAGAAAAATACTGGGATATTCATAAATATGAGGAGATTAAACAACATGCTACTGAACAACCAGTAAATCAAAGAAGAAATCAAAAGAGAAATTAAAAAAATACTTTGAGACAAGTGAAAATAAAAACAGCATATCAAAACCTATGAATTGCTACAAAAGCAATTCTAATGGAGTTTACAGGAATAAATTCCTACTTTAAGGAAAAAAAAATCTCAAATAGACAATTTAACATTTCAGCTCAAGAAACTAAAAAAATGAGAATAAGCCCAAAGTTTGTAGAAGAAAGGAAGTAACAAAGATCAGAGGAGAAATAAGTAAAATAGAAACTAAAAAGACATTAGAAATGATAAATAAGATTAAGCTGTTTTTTTTAAAGATAAACAAAATAAATGAATGTTTACATAGATTTACTGTCATAAAAAAAAGAGGACTCAAGTAAATAAAATTAGAAATGGAAGAGGAGACATTACAATTAAGACCACAAAAATATTCAAAGGATCATAAGAAATTACTATGAACAATTACATGCCATAAAGTTGGATAACCTAGAAGAAAAGGATCAATTCCTATAACTATGCAACCTACCAAGACTGGGTCAAGAAAAAATAGAAAATCTGAAGAGATCAAAAATGAGTAAGGATCTCCCATCAAATAAAAGTTCCAGGTGAGATGTTATCACAGGTAAACTCTACTAAACATTTCAAGAAGAATTAATACCAATCTTTCTCAAATTCTTCCAAAAAATAGAAGAAGGAAAACACTTCTAAACTCATTCAGTGAGTCTAGCATTACCCTGATACCAAAATCAGCCAAGGATAGTAAAAGAAAATAAAAGCCCAGATCCCTAATGAATGTAGATGTAAAAATTGTGAAAAAAAAATAAGAGCACATTGAATTCAACAATACATTCAAAGAATCATACACCATGATCAAGTTGTTTCATTCCAGAGATGTAAAGATGGTTCAACATATGCAAATCAATAAATGTGATGTGCCATATTAAAAAAATGAATGATAACAATCATATAATCATTTCAATAGACGCAGAAAAAGCACTTGACAAAATTCAACATTATTTCATGAGAAAAACTCTCAACAAACTGGGTATAGAGGGAACAGACCTCAAAATAAGAAAGCCTGTGTATGACAAGCCCATGGCTAACATACTCAATGGGTAAAAAATGAAATTTTTTCTTTTAGAATTGGGAATAAACAAAAGATGCCCATTCTTGCCACTTTTATTCAATATAACACTAGAAATCTCAGGTAAGAAAGGCAGAAGCTTAGGCAAGAAAAAGAAATAAAAGACATCCAAATCAGAAACAAAGAAGTAAAACTGTCTCTGTTTGCTGATGACATAATATCATATATAGAAAACTCTAAAGTCTCCACCAAAATAATGTTAGTATAAATAAGTGAATTCTGATAAGTTTCAGGATACAAAAGCAATATATCTATACATTAACAGGAAACTATTATGAAGAGAAATTAAGAAAACAGTCTCATTTACAATTGCATTAAAAAGAATAAAATATTTTGGAATATATTTAACTAAGGAGCTGAAAGATTTATACACTGAAAATTATGACACTGCTGAAAGAAATTGAAGAAGACACAGATAAATAGAAAATTAATCTATACTTCATGGATTAGGAGAATTAATATTGTTAAAATGTCCTTACTGCCCAAAACCATCTACAGATTCAATGCAATCCTTATCAAAATTCCAAAATAATATAAACAATCCTAAAACTTTCTCAGAAATACCATAAACAATCCTAAAACTTTATGGAACCCCCAAAAGCCCCTAATAACCTAAGCAACTTGAGAAAAAAGGATAAAGCTAGAGGCATTACACACTTCCTGATTTCAAATTATATTACAAAATTCTAGTAATCAAAATTGTATGTTATTAATGTAAAAACAGACACATAGATCAGTGGAATACAATACAGACCCCAGAAATAAACCCTTTCATATATGGTCAATTAATTTACAGCAGAGGCACCAAATATATACAATGGAGAAAAGATAGTCTCTTCAATAGTGTTGGGAAAACTGGACAGTCACATTCAAAAGAATGAAATTGGACCCCATCTTACACCATACACAAAAATCAACTCAAAATGTATTAAAGACTAAAAATTAAGACCTGAACCCATAAAACTATTAGGAAAAATAAAAAACATAGGGGGGAAGCTCCTTGCCATCAGTTTGGCAATGATTTTTTTGGATTTGATATCAAAAGCAATGGCAACAAAAGCAAAAATATGTAGGCTGGACTACATAAAACTAAAAAGCTTCTGCACAGCAAAGGACAACATCTACAAAATGAAAAGGCAACTTATGGAATGTGAGAAAATATTTGCCTATCATATATCTGATAAGAGGCTAATATCCAAAACATATAAAGGAGTCACACAACTCAATAGCCAAAACAAAACAAACCAAACAAAAGCAATCCAGTGTTAAAAAGGGCATAGAAACTGAACAGACATTTCTCCAAAGAAGACATACAAATTGCCAACAGGTACACGAAAAGCTGTTCATCATCACTAGTTATCAGGGAAATGCAAGTCAAACCATAATGAGGTATCACCTCACACCTGTTAGAATGGTTGTCATCAAAAACAAGAGAAAATGTATTGAGAGGATGTGGAGAAAAGGGAACCTCTGTGTACTTTTGGTGGGAATGTAAGTTGCTATATCCACTAAATAAATAAATAAATAAATAAAAACAATATGGAGGCATTACCACAAAATTTAAAATATAACTACTATATGATCTATCAATCCCACTTCTGGCTATATTTCCAAAGGAAATAAAATTAGAATTTTGAAGCAATATCTGCACTTCCATGATGCTTGCATCAGGGTTCATAACAGCCAAGATATAAAAATAACCTAAGTGTCTGTCAACAGAAAAATAGATAAAGAAAAATGATGTGGAGATGTGGTATGCACATATATACATATATATATATCATATATATATACATATATATATCATATATCATATCATATATAATGCAATATTATCCAGCCATGAGAAAGAAGGAAATCTTTCCATTTGCAACAACATGGATGAAGCTTAAAGACATTATGCTAAGTGAAATGAGTCAAACAGAGAAAGGCAAATACCTCATGGTGTCATTTATATGTAGAATCTAAGTAAAAAGTCAAACTCATAAAACCAGAGGGTAAAAAAGTGATTTCCAGGGGTTGGGGATAAGGAAATGGAAAGAAGTTGGTAAGAGGGTAAAACTTTCAGCTATAAGATGAATAATTAGGTCTGAGAATCTAATGTATGACATGATGAGTATAGTTGATAACATTGTACTATATAATCAAAATTTTATAAGTGAATAGAACTTAAATGTTCTCAACAAAATAGATAAATGATAGATACATAGATAGATGGATAGATAGGTGGATAAAGTGAGGTGATGGATGTGTTAATTATCTAGCTGGGATGGATACTTTCACAATGTACACCTGTATCAAACGATCATGATGTATAATTTATTTGTCAATTCTACATCAATGAAACTGACAAAAAATATAGAACAAACTAAAGGCCATTATACAGAAATAATATACAAGTTTAGGTTGTGGAGCATTCTAGAAGATAATTCACTTATTCTTACCTAAAAGTCAGTATCATGAAAAAAAATGGAAATGTTCTAAACTACAGGAGAATGAAAAGATACAATGATTAAATTCAATATGCTATCCTTAAATGTGTTCTAATTCCAAATGTTATGAAATATATTTCTGAAGTACTTGACTATCATCTGGCTATTAGATAATATATAAGGGAATTATTTCTAATCATATTATATGTGATATTGTGGTTGTATAAGAAAATAATCTTACAGTTAGAGCAGGCAGCTAGCTAGATATGAGCAGAGAAAGGGGGACACAGGCCAAATGGCAGGAATTGGGCAGAAAGGAGGGGCACAGGCCAAATGCAGGAAACCACACATCATGTAAGCACCAGGGGTCCCTGGGTAGAGAAAGAAAAGCAGGAAACTTTGGGCTGATAAGGGATCACACCTTTTGGAGTGATGAGTGGCCTGAAGAGGAACAAAGAAAGGAGAGAAAAGGCAGGAATTTCCAGTGTCTTCTGAATGTAACCTTTTGCTCATTATGCCCTCATTTCAATAAAACTAGCCTTGCAGATTAGAAGTACCCATCATGCACTGACACCATGACACTTCCGATTCAGACTAAATATGGACAAAATCCCTCCTTCCTTCGAGAACATGAGGTTCAGATGAAAATCAAGGATTAAGACCCCAAACCCTTCCCTCCCCAATGAATATTCCGCCCATTCATTTTTACACCCTATCTAACAAACTTGTCAAAGAAACTCAGGGCAGCTGCTCACCTGAACCTGTCCACTCTCCCCTTAAGAGCATCCTATCCATCCTTTAATAAATCTTCACTCCACTTTCTTAACCACTAAGTCTTGTCTCTGAATTCTTTCTGGAATGAGACAAGAACCTGGAACACCGGTTATATCTACAGGCAACACTTTCTTGTTTATTATTTCTCCCTTTTGGATTGGGAGTATCTTATGCTATGCCTGTCCCACACCGGCAACATTACTTTATCAGGATGTATGCAAAAGTATTTAGAAAGAAAGGGTCATTATCAATGTAACTTTATTTTAAAAGTTCCAGCAATATCACTGAACATGATCAATTTTGAATTTAAGTGATCAGTATATGAGAGCTCATTTTACTGTTCTCTTTATTTTTTTGTATGTTTGAAGGTTTTAATTATAAAGCATTAAGAACAAGTAAGAGGTTGGTGATACTTCTCTCCCTCTCAATCCTGCTACCTAAAATGCAAACAAAATGGCTGGAATGATAGAACAATAATCTGGAAATTGCTTGGGTCTCTGATGATTTCTTGAAGCAGACCTACTGTACTGCCTTTATCTCCCTGACTATGGACTTGCTCGTCTAGTAATGAGATACACATTGTTTTGTTGAGGCCAGAGTTTTTAAGATTTTTATTTTTTTTTTCTTTCACATGCAGTTAAACCTAATCCAATTTGATAAAGTAAAGATGGATACAAGTATAGAAGGATAGATACTGAATTATTAAGGTAAGTTATCTACAGGAAAAGTAGGGGTTGACTTAATGTGAATGAGAGAAATAGAAGAATCACATTTATCTATTTATATAAAATTATACAGGTGTATGTGTATAAAGAAACAGGCTATTTATAAAAGAGAGAAGAGGAAATAACATAAAAATATGAGATAGAAAATAGGTGAAGATTTTTGTGGTTCTTAAAACTTTCTTGCTTATTATTACCACTTCTTTTGCTTCCCGTTATCAGTTAAATTCTAACTACTAGAAGTTAAAAGGGTAAGATTTTCTCAGAAACCTTTTTAGACTTAGTGAAGGAGAAGCAAGAATAATACCTTTTAAATTTGAACTTAGAGATACTATAAAAAATCATAAAAGACCACTTCCGTTAGGTTCTCAAACACGAAAAGATTACTGGAATGTTAGACGGTCACACCCTGTTGTTTATTTCTATGTTATCAGTAGCCCAGTGACAGGCTTATTATTACTTTGAAACAGTGTTTCATTTACTGCATTAGCAGTGAAAGAAACCACAATATACTTAGCTGTAAAGAACAATTTCCAAGTTATCTTTCTTGGCTAAAACAATGTGGTCACCATCAAAGAGCTCAAAACAGATAGAAAATCTGTCAGGAAACAAATTTTATTTCAGCCAGCTGTAATGATTGCCTTCTTACTGTCTCTTACAAAGTGTGGGTGCCTCCGGCAGCTGGTAAGTTAAGTGCTGCTCAAAATATGGTCGGTACTTGTTCACTAATTATTTGTCGCTGGACCACAAAACAAAATTACAGAAATTAGAGGTTAATTGTAGATACTTTTACAGTAACTGACATGGTTGCAACATTCAAGCAGGCGATCACTGAAATTGCCTACTTGAACAAGATATAACATCATTTTGGGTGCTGTCTGACTCATGTGGTAAAGTGCTTGTGACAGGAGGTCCCTACTAGTTAGGAACAGGATCACAAAAAATATTGATAGTTCAGGGTTAGTTTGTCAAATCCACCCAACAGTATTTATAAAAATCTAAAAATATATAAGCATTTATTTTTATAAATTATTTTTCTGGTTGTTAAGATTTTATTAAATCCTTTAAAATTTTTATATTTTAACATTATTAGCCAAATTAGGAAAGTAAAATGTGTTATTTACATTTGAATATAATATACTGATGATAAAACTTCATTAAATATCTTTTGTTCAGAAAAGGCACATTTTTTTCTGAATGTGGCTGCTACTGTAAAGTAAATGTCGATGATGAACGTGATCTTGGGGGAAAAAAATGAAGACCAATACAGATTGCACTGGTTTTACTTCAAAGTGTGCTCCTTTGTATATTGATTTTTGTATTTTAGCTAAAATTGATGGTGAAGTGCTAAAACCATAATTCATAGTTTCTAGATATATTTTCAAACTTAAAGATAGTTTCAAAACCAAAATAATTATTTTAAAAGAAGAGTATTGTAATAAAAATGGACAGAAACAGATGTTCAACATTTTACACATAAATAATTGTACTTTGAGGGCTTCCTATAATGTAGAGCTTAAGGTGGCTAAGACCAAAAACTATACATCATCTGAGATATTATTAAAAGATTACATCAGTGATGGTTGCTTGAAAATGTTGGGATATGTGTCCAAAAAAACAAACAAAAAAATGCAACTCAAATAACACTTTCCAATAACACCATAGCTCAAAATATTCAGAAACCAGAAAATCATATTGACAGCTAAATTATAGAATACATACACCTAGACTAGTAGTTTACATATGATTTGACAAGGGCACATGGAAACTCTTAGGAAAAGGTACAATTTGAACATGATAATGGGGTAATGAAGGAAAAATTAGTTTTATCAGTTTCTTGGCTGACAGATACAACTATTCTAAACTGGATTAAAACAGGAAAAATCAAATTGTCAATTAATCTGATTTGGAGTTTAAGTTTGTCTAAGAGCAAGCTCTTATGGAACAGCTAGTATGGCAGAAATGTCCTGAGTATAAACTTGCTTCCATCACTGAGAATGTCTTACTATGAAAAAAAAGTCAGCTGAACCAAATACATCAAATACTTTGATGTAGTTTAAAAAAAAAAAGTGAATTATATGGGTTAAAATGATAAATTCAAAATAATTATCTTTGTGTGATAATTTGGAAGCTAATTATATACAAACTTACTACATGCTAGAAGCATTGTTAATGAGCACAATCTGCAAGATTAGAAACTACTTTGGTTCAAAATAGTCAAAGAACAGTCCAGTTTGCTTATTTATCTGATATATATGATATATTGAATTGTTGTAAAACTTCCATGGAAGGAAAGAAAGAAACATGTTTTTCGAGTGGTTTTCAGTGAAAAATGTAACTTTTGTGATTTCCTATGCTATATAAGCTGTAATAATATTTATCAAAATGTAATTTTATTTGTTTAATATTATAAAGTTTTGAGCTTGTACTTTATGAGGCTTGGATTTTATATTTTGTATTTATTTTTCAAAATTAAAAAATTAAAATAACAATTTTTGTATTTTACAAAAATATTAGTCATCAATGGATTGACTAAAAAAAAAGCTAGACCTTCAGAAGTCTGAACCACTGGAATGGTTCAAGAAACACTGAAAAAGTGCTTGAAGTGGCATCTTTACATGAGTTAGGAAAAGTAGCCCTTTCTGGCCTGATGAAACTCATTACCAGAGCAAAAGTTTTAGCAAGTGGAATGAGAACTGGATTTCATCCCCCTCCATTGGTTACCCTTTTTAAGAGAGTAGCCTGCACAATTGTACTCAGCCCAGCACAATGTGTGTGTTCTGTGAGGAACTTGATAATTGCAATAATATTGAGATCGGAGGGAAGAGGGCAGGGCACAGCCACTGAAGGAATGACACAGCAGTTGAGGACAGGACAAACTGGTTAGAACCAAGATGGTGGAAGATTCGACTTCCAGTAGACCCTGAGCCTCATGGGGCACCCACAGGTGCCATGACAGTTCCCAGGCTGACCATAACAAATCTAAAAGTGGGTGGGGGCCCAATTCCTGGAAATCCCCACCCCTTCCCTTAAATAGTTGGAATAGTCCTCCTACTCATTAGCATATGAAATTAGTGATCCCATAAAAACTAACAGCCCCACACCCATGACCACTCTCTCTCTTGCATTCTGAGAAGGCCTGGACTCTGTCTATGGAGTGTGTATCTACTTTTACTGTAAACTAAACACCCCCACACCTCATGGTCTCTCTCCATCTCACCTTCTGAGATGGCCTACATCTGCCTATGGAGTGTATCTTCTAAACCACTCTCCCTTTTGAGTGAGATGTACGGCACTCTGTCTGTGGAGTGTGTGTCTCTGTAAATAAACTTGCTTTCACTTTACTATACCTCTCTCTTGAATTCTTTCCTGAGTTAGGCAAGAACCTATTCTCCGGAAACAATATGGGAGACATATTTCCTGTTGTTATTGTTTTCTCACTCATATTTCCGTGAGTGCCGATCTTAACCTTGCCAAAAAGTGTGGCTAAAGCACTAGAAATGCACCTTGTAGACCCATCATTACAGGGTTGCCAGTGTCTTTGTCTAGTTGAAAGATAATAAAAGCTGATGTATGACTTTTTTTATTGCATCACACCAGGAGCAATGGAATCTGAAATGAACTGGGATCAAACTTAAAGGGCAAATTCTGGAAAGGAATTATTAGAAACATAGTCTGAATACTTTAAAATTTTATGTCTAAACCATGTTCTGTGTGCTTCTGAGGCACAGAAGCATCTCTACTTGAAAATTAACTGCTTAAAAATTAATGAAGAAGAATTATTTTATAACTTTCACAATCAGCAACATGGAGTGTAACTTAGTGAGAGTGATTCACAGTCTAGATATTGCATGATTAACAGGTCTCTCTCTCTTTCTCTCTCTCTCTCTGTCACACATACACATACACATATTCAGTCAGAAAGCACACACACACAAAAAGAAATAGATAAAAGCTTGAGGTTTCAGTTTTAATTTTCTCATGAAAATAAAAGATATTTTCCAATTCCACCACAGACAATCTGGTTAAGACCTGGATGTGACAAAATCCTTAGAACATTGAGAGAAAATGATGACAAAGGCAGAAACTTTGTAAGCACAGCGCATGTCAAAGAAAAAACAGATGTAAAGGGTTTTGTTTTTGTTTTTGTTTTTGAGCAATTGACTACTTTTCCAGTCTGCTCAGTTTACAAACTGCATTTAAAGCTTTTCATCTGTGAGTTGATTCTCATAGGCATTCAGAGCTTTATTTCAACAGCATATGACCAAATAAAAACTTACACTCATGTCAAACTAAGAAAATTTGTTTCAACTCTTGAGAGAAAAATAAGTATTTAATGTTTAGGAACATATAAAACTATAACTACTTTCTAGATCCATGTTTCTAAAAAATCAGCTGCTCACAGGGATGAGGTAGAAGCTTGAAGCATAGGGGTTATGTGTGGTGAGTGACAGAAACCCCTCGGTACTAAGGAAAGAATTTTGAGTGGATGTGTCTACTTTTAAAAAGTCCCCCTCAGTGGGGAGGGTGTAGCTTAGTGATAGAGTGCCTGCTTAGCGTGCACCAGGTTGTGGGTTCAATCCCTAGTACCTCCAGTAAAATAAATAAATAAATAAACCTAATTACCTCCCCCCTTAAAAAAATTAAAAATAAAATAAATAAATAAGAATAAAAATGGGTTTCTTGTTAAAGCTGCTACACAATTTAAAATAAATAAATGCATTGTGCTGTACCCCAGAAATTGACACATTGTAATTGACTGTATTTCAATTAAAAAATAAATAAAATGAAATAAATAAACAAAAATAATTTTTAATAAATAAATAAACAAAATTCTCCTTCAAAAAAGTATGTTATCATCACCCTGGAGGTGAGAGTATATTGCCCTCACATAATAATTAGAATAATTATTAAAATAACATTTCCTGGTTCCTTATACATTTTGTAATTTCTGAATACTTATCCCTTGCTTAAAATCAGTGGTCCTGAAGGCAGGACCTCCACTTACTATTTTTAAGTACAGGCTCTAAATTTTGAAAGCCATTAATAAAAGATTAACTAAATAATAAGAAGATGATGAAGTTAGCACAGTTAAACAAAGAACATGTGTTACTCAATAATAGGTTATATGTCCAGCATCAATACATCACACATGTGGGGATTACCAAGAAAAAGTAGGTTTAAGAGAAGGAACCTATTTTCAGAAGAATGAGTGATTCAGTAGGGAGGCAAAATGAGTATATAAAGGAGCTAAAGAGTTAGAGAGATTAGTTTAAATGTTAAACTGTGTTGGACAGCTTCAAGGAGAAGAGAACCAAAATGTAAGGAATGTAGAATGGCTAAATGACCCTTTCTCATGTAAATCTTTGACTGTGCTGTTTATATGGGGCTTTCTTGTAAGACTTTTTTTTTAAGCCCCTTTTTCATCAGTCAATGAGCCCAAGTTAACCCACCCCCTACCAAATGAGTCCTTCTATTTTCCGCAAAAAACTCTTTAGCAAGTTTCAAAGGTACTTTTCAAAAAAGGCACTTATCTAGTAGCTTAAAACTCCAAGTGCACTTTCATGTAGAAACTGCCTCCCTCTTTCTGTTACCCAAAAAGGGAAAGGGAAAAGACCCCAATTCTTGTCATACCTGAAAGACGAGATTACAGATGGGAGAGAGAGTGCTGTGTTGCAAAAGATTTTAAAAGATTTATTTAGAAAAGGAAAGGTACATCTCCAAGAATGGGAAGCAGGTTGATCCAAGGGAGGAAAAAGAAGTGGTCTTTGTCTGCCCTTTCTCTTATATCCTTGCATAGAGGTGACCTCTTGATTGATTGACAGCTCTTGACCCTGGAATGCCTAGTCATGTTTGTCTCCTTTGCACATGCCCTTACCCATGGTGTACACAGAAAAAACCATGATGGGACGGTGCCTAAACCACAATAGCATTGTAATACAATGAGCATTGGGTCATGTTCAGTTAAGTCCTTTCTACTGAGCAGTTGCAGCTGTTGGGTTCTAACCAGTCTCTTGCTGGCATTCATTTAGAGGAAGTAAAGCCCCTTTTATGCTGGAGGTGGGCATAACTCCATCTTCTGGACCATCCTCTGTCTCCTCCACCTATCTGCCTGGTACCCCCACTTATCTAACATTTCCAGCTATCTCCCTTTATATATTGTCTTTCTTTCGACAGAAATCATAGGAAATTCCATCAAGGAGACTTGTTCTGTCTCCCATATCTGAAGAATCTAATATGATTTTAGGCCTCCTTTTTGATGGGAAGAAGACAGCAGTTATCTCCTTGACTGCCAACCCCTGAGGTTAAGAGGCATCCATCCCCACAGCAGGCAGCAAGGAGCTTTTTGTCCCACTAACACTTCTCTTTGTAGCTTTCCTTCATCAAGGATGATTCATCTCAAGAACTTATGAAAAACATATAACATTCAACATAAATTTCCACCATGCTCCAAGTTGCACTAGTATAGAAAATGCAATATTGTTAGGGGAAAAAATATAATAATTCAATTCAGTATTAACGTGGTTAAAATCACAACTTTAAAGAGAAGCAGTAGCTCCAGCTCCAGGCATGGGAATGCAAATGTGAGGCGAAATGCAGCTGTCCTGCATCCTTTTAAACTGACTCCTTTTTTTTTTTTTTTTTTTTGCTTTGATATCTAGCCTGTGCTGGAAGGTTTCTGGATCCTTCTATCTGCCCTCTCACAGGCTCTTGCAACTTCATCCTACATGCCTTTCATTCACCCCTATTTCCCATGTCCCTTTCCCTATATGGGAACACATGTCCTAGTGAGGGGAGCAGATTTTGCTACTCCAAAATACATCTCTTTGGTGTAAGTATTATTTTGAGCCAAAGAAAATCAGACCTTTGAAGATTCAGGAAAAGTTCTTTACCTCCCCCCTCAACTGCCTAAATTTACCTTGGGAAAAGGGCCTCTACCAGGAAAAGGGCTATTACCAGAGATCCATTTTTACTTAAGGAACTTATCTGCATAGCAGAACAACTTTGTTTTTCAAGTATCTCCTTTCTGTGAATGACCTTTTTCCCCTTTGTATTCCTAGAACCCCATCCCTTTCCTTAGCACAGAATGGCACATAAGCTTTTGATTACCTGGCTGCCTATTGAGTCTCGTATCTTTGGGGCTCCTGTATGTAGGAAATTAAATTTGTTTTTCTCTTGTTAATTTGTCTTATATCAATTTAATTATTAGACCAGTAAAAGAACTTAGAAAGGAAGGTGAAAGTTTTCTGCCCCTACAGTAGTGTTCAACAGTTATTAACATTCAAATTCCCGCACATCCTCCATTTTTCCATAGCATAAATAGTGTGGGGCCACCTCTAATCCTTACAAGACTGAGGTTCAGGGTAGAAGGAGGATGAAAGGTCAAAGGAGAGCAGAGAATGGGTTTACTGAGACAGTAAGCAGATACCCTTCCCTGTAGTTTTCAGCTGTAATACTCAGGGCACCTTAGTGCTATTGCTTAGATGAGCACATCCTGGACTTGACTTGATGCTATAGTGGAATGAGACTTGCGGGTCTTGGTGAGACAGAAGGTAAGAGAGTAGGGCACAACCATTAAAAGAATGACACAACCATTGAGGATATGATATAAACTTTTTAGAATCAACTAGGTCCAAAATGGTGGAAGATTTGTCTTCCGGTAGACCTTGAGCCTCATTACAGGCTCATTGTAATACTATAAGCATGCTAAATGACACACCCACAGGTGCCATGACAGTTCCCAGGCTGATCATAAAAGACCGAAAAGTGGAGGGGGAGCCCAATTCCTGGAAATCCCCACCCCTTCCCCAAAATAGTTGGAATAATCCTTCCCACTCAGTATATGAAATTACCCAGCCCATAAAAACTAACCACACCACACCCCAGGGTCACTATCCCTTCTGATATAGACCATGTTCTGTCTATGGAATGTGTGTACCTCTCTAATAAACTTGCTTTCACTTTACTATGGCTCACTCGAGTTCTTTCCTTCGAGAGACAAGAACCTGTTCTCTGGTAACATTGAGGGTATATGAATGTACTTTGAATGAAGATGTAAGCAGCTCTATGTAGGAAACCCCTTTGTCTTGTCACTTTTTAGTGGAGCTATATTGTAACTAACCTTGAACCAGGAAACCCCATGCTCTACTCAGCTCCAGCCCAAGTGCACCTTTCAAATATTTTGATCACATAATACCTTGCTTAATCTCTTGGCTCTTTCCATAGATCAAAGAAATAGAAATGAAGAATGAGTAATGAACAGAAGACCAGATCTCTTCCTTAGCTTCACCATCAGTAATCTCATAAACTATGTGAACAAACTGTGTGAACAAGATAGTTTCTAAAGAAAGATCACAAGAAGTCTACAAGCGTGCACGAAGTGGGGGATGGCAATGATTCTGATCCCCCATCTCAATGATTGACTCGGATTACTTTCCTTTTCCCTTTAAAAACTTTCATGGCTGAATAGAGTCTTTGGAGTTGGTTTTTGGAGACAATGAGTCCACCATTTCCCCAGATTGCTGGCATTCTGAGTAAAAGCAACTTTTCTTTCTACCAAGAATTGCCTCTCTGTATTGATTTTCTAGCCCTGAGCAGCTGAACCTGAGTTCAGTAACAAAGAGGAGCAGAATTTCCCACTCAAAATATACCTCTTTGTCATAAGAATTATCTTGAGCTGTAGGTTTTTTTTTTTTTTGAGCTCATTATTTTTAAGCAACAGCAGACAAAGGAGAAGCTCTGAAAACCAAGTAGAAGTTCTCCTTTTGTGAGAGACATCTACATTTATAAGGAAAATCTCCATTGGTAAGAGTGTCTCTCTCTCTCTGTACTAGGAAGAGGAAGATGCCTAAATCTCTAGAAATTCTTATCAATGGTGAAAGCTTGGACTTAAATCTGCATAACAATTATAATTTTGATTACTGTGCTTTACTAGGTAAACTCCCATTACTGTCCTCCTCCATCCATTACATATTTCTTTTGTTTTTAATCTGGAAGTGGTATTTAAGATAGTGACTTGAGCCATTTTGGCTTAGTTTTCCTGAGTATCTCTCATGTACAAAAGAGGTGTACATGTTGTTAAGTTTTTGTTTGTTTTTCTCCTGTTAATCTGAATTTTATTACAGGGAAGTCTCAGCCAAGAACCTAAAAGGGTAGACGAAAAATTGTTTTATCTCTTCTACAGTGAATTGGGAAACAGAGCCCACTGTGGTAGCTGGCTTCCAAGATGGCCTCTAATGAGCCTCATCTTCTGATATTCATCTTTGTGCAGTCTCTGCTTACATCATGACTGGTTTATGTAACTAAAAGTATATAACAGAATTGATACGTCTAATCTAGACATCCAAGATTAGATCATAAAAAAATGGAAGCTTCTGCTCTGCTCTCTTAGTTAGCTTACTCTGCAAGAAGTCAGAGTAGGGGAAATTTAGACTGAAAGAAAAATGCACAATGTAAGAATTGTTAGTCTCAGTTTTTTGAGGGAAATTACTGAGGATTACAGGCCAAGAGAGAGCTGTAAGCACATAATTTAGTGGGTCTCCAGAGAAAGAGAACAAGGAATGGCTTTCTTGACATCAGAGAAACTGTATTGGTCTAAGCCATTTTGTGATCTAAGCCTGGCCACAACGCTCGCCCTTGAACAGGTCTCAGTAATCAATGATCTTAAAGGAACAAGGGAATGCAGGAACAGAGAAAAGGCAGTCGAGCAACAATGCAGTGATAAAGCAGAGTCGTAGTTCCTCCTCAAAGGATGTATATAATATATTATTATGAGATTTTATAAAATCATGTATGTGAAACATTTGAGAATTGTAAAGCACTATAGAATTTAAAGACTCTTTCATTCAATAAAAAAGTTAAAAATTAAAAACAAATAATAATGTATCTGAGCTCTTCAGGAACTAAGGCCTCCACCCAGGTGGAGAAAGGAATGATGATGTTGACCCTCCTGACTTTAGTCAACTAAAGCTTGGATTCTATCAACCTTTGCCCCAATTCTACGCTGAATTCTACTCTGCTCAGGCCCCTTCATGAATATGCATGCACCCTTAGCTAAAAACTTTCCTAGTTTTGTTGTTCTGGGAGACACTGATTTAGGAAAGTTCCCCGGTGTTCTCCTTACTTGCTGCAGGTAATAATAAATCCTTTCTTCTCCTGATCTTTGGCTTGGTTCTATCTGGTGGCTCAACACCCACCAAGAGGCAAGCCCAGATTTTGGGTAACAGATTCTCTCAGTAGCTCTGAGAGGACTGCTCCTTGGAAGCAGAGGAGAACCTCCCTCTATATATACATATTGATTTCTGACTAGGGGATATGTGAGTAAAGCATATACCTTGGTAAAAGGTTATTGCTAGTCATAAGAAACAGATATCTCAGTTAATGATTTCAGTGCTTTTTCTATGTCCAGGAATATGCAAGTATCTGGGTTCATTAAAATTCTTCCTAAGACATATATCTAACTATATAAGGAGCCTGTTTTTACAAAGCACAGAGTGCCTCATTCTGGTTGTGAGTCTGAATTCCTCTCAAGGGGCACCACGGGTCAGTGACTGAAGTGGCTAATGATTTAATCCTTATAGAACCAAACGGTGAGCAAGAGTCTTTGTTTTACAGAAGAAAGACTTTCACTCTATCTCTTAGGTTTGATAGCTGAGTCTATGAACTAAACTGACAATAGACAGCTTGACAGAAGAAAAGGTATACAAATTTATAAATTTTTAATATTATGTGCATAGAAGTATCACAGGGAAAAAAAGTGAATGCCCCAAAATTCATGAGATTTGAAATCTTATATGCTCTCTTAATAGAGGGAGGAGATATGGGAGGAATGTGGGCCACTTAGGGAAGAGCAAATGATTTTAAGAAAGATTAATTGGCCTGTTAAAGTAACCAGACTGGGCTCAAGATGGAGTCACTCATGCTAAGCTCCATGTCAGCAAACCAAAACTTAACTAAGTTTCTGTGCTTAGCTCTCCCGGAAGAAGAAGGCTTCGGTCAAACAATCAGTGCTTGCCTGCTCAGCACAAGTTACCTAACCCAGTTTCAAGATTTCCCTTTGCTCCCTATAAGGAAAGTAAGCCTGCTTTTACCGATCAGCAAATTCCCAGTATAACTTTCTTGTTACTGTTCACTTTGGTCTTTAAAACTCTCTTGCCTTGTACAGTTCTTTGGAGCTCCTTCCTATCTAGCTGGATTGGATGCTGCCTGATCAATAAATCAGTGAATAAAGTCAATAAGATCTTGAAATTTATTCAGTTGAATTTTGTTATTTAACAGGAACTTAGAAGAATAGATGGGAGATATGATAATTTGTGATAAAATTTGTCTGGGTGTGGTGTTGACTTCTAGTCTCCTCTCCTGTGATGAGTCAATCTTCCCTGGTTGATAAAATCCCAAGGAGGAGATTTAAGACAATTAAATTCCTTTTGGAGGATCTGTATCTAGGTAAGTAACAGGAATTCAGAGAAAGCATCTCTCTGCATTTGCTATTTTTCAAGTGACATCAATTCAAAATAATCAATATACCAAAGCAACATATTTAAGGTTGACATTTCTTGAACTCCTTCATCAGCCTACATGCCTGAGGACACACAAGTGACATTATGATGATGCCTATATGGAGAAGAACTGAGGTCTTCTGCCAAAGCCAGTGCCTATTTGTGAGCTGTGTTATTGAGTGATCTTGGAAGTGGATCTTTTAGTCCCAGTCAAGCCAACAGTTGACTTGGCCAAGAAGTGCCTGAAAGTTTGTGAGACCTCAAATCATATCTGCCCTACCAAGCACTCCTGAATACTTGACTCAAGAAAATTTAATAACTTTTTACTGTCTTTAGTCACTAAGTTTTAGAATCATGCAGCAATAGATAACTAATATGCCGTGCAATGCTGATTTCTAAAACTTTTACATATTTCCTTCAGTATAAAAGTATACGTGGTAGATGTAGGGTATAAGTGAGAAATTGGGGAAATATGAATAGAAGGCAATGTGGTTTACCAGGAAAAAGAAATCATACAGTCGATAAAACTTGGATTACAACCCCATCTCTGCTAGGGACTAGTTGGTATGGCTTTTATCAAGTCATTTATCCTCCCCAGCCCTCAGTTTCATCTGTAACTGAAGACTAGCTTCTATGCAGTCCCTTAGGCTTGTTGGAGAAGGCTTCAGCTACTATGACTACATAACAGATAATAATAAAATGTAGTAGCTTAAAACAATATGTCATTCCTCATAGTTTCTATGGGTCAGATGTTTAGAAGCAGCTTGGTTGGAGAGCCTCATAAGTTTTTAGTCAAAGACTGGAGTCATCTCAAAGCTTGCTCACTAACTTGTTTGACACCTGGGCTGAAATACCCAAGCAGCTGGAGAATGAAACAATTAGGGCACCTCTATAGCATCTAAAAAAAATAAATCTGTCATCTTCCCACACGGTCTCCTCACTATGCTGGATTTAGAGTAGCCAGGCATCTAACATGGCAGCTGAAGATTCTAGACAAATCCTGAAAAAACACCTGATAAAAGCTGTATTATTTTCTATGACCTAATCTCAAATGTCACATATCCTTGTTTCTGTTGTAGTCACAGACCCACACAGATTCAAGGAAAGGGAATAAAGACCTCACTCTTGAATGAGGACATCATCATTGCATCATACGCAGACCATCTAGAATGGTGTATATATACCGCTATACTTGCAAAATATAATTGGCTACAGAAAGATGAGAAAATATGCACAAAATACATAAAGTTAATACCTAAGTAACTACTTAAAAATAGTAGTAGTTACTTCAGTGTGAGGAAAGAGTGGAGGACATTGAAAACAAAAATAAAAAGGGATCAAATTTATTATTTCCCCAGAAATATTAATTATTAAAGACAAATAGATTTTCAGCCTGATAGTTGCTTCTGCATAATAGGTACCTTTTCAAAACAGGTAACATCTCTTTGGCTTCTACACCTCTATAATCCAGTATAAACTTCATGCACTCATTTTTATGCAAAAAGCAATCACCACACTAAAGTTTGAGAATACTATTGGAGTTTTTTTCTAAATGACTGGCAGGTTAGTTAGGATTGTCACCTAGTTCTCACCCCACATAGTTGTCAGCAATTCTAACACATGTGTACTAATTATTAATAAATGTGGATGGAATTATAAGCAAATAAAATGACTAGTTTTTCCACATCTCATATAGATATGAAGCTTACCTATCCTGAGCTAAGTGCACACATTTTTTTCCCAATTTTATTTTTTCCTGGTTCTTTACATAAGACATATTTTGATTTTCAGTAGTCTAATCAAATTATTATTTATATCTCATTTCATCTGAGCATTTGATGGAATGCCAGATATTTGCAACACTGTGATTAATGCTGATTTAGGAACCATTCAGGCATTCTCAGATGATTCAGTCCTCACGTTGTTCCAAGTCTTCCTGCTGCTTAGTTTGCCTGCTTAGTCCTCATTACCACCTTCTCAACAGGGTGGGCAGGGGGACTAACTCAAGTAAAAATCAAGTCATTTGGCTGTGTTAGTAACTCCCTTAAAAAATGTGGTAGACATGGAGATTATGCTCTTTGCAATACTTAAGGTAGAAAACTGAGATTCCCTGGGGAAAAAAAAAAAATCATTGTGAAGACAGGATCACCTGCCAAAATGTGTAAAGTGACAGCTCCCAGAGGCAACAAAATATAACTCAAAGACTTCTGTATCACTTCAACTTTCTCCCTGATATAAATGTGTGCTATATAATGAGGCCTTAGACATTTCCAAATCAGGCACAAAATATATCTATTGCACATTTATTATTGCAATCTTCTCATCCTTGAACACAATTACTGCATGTTACAGTGTAAAATACAACTGTGATTAGATAGATATATTGGCGAGCATTGATATGAACAGTCTCTTTAGAATCATTATTCTAAGCCTTGTTAACTTATTTGCTTTATAAGATTTGCTGCAAGATAGATTCTCCTATTAAAGGCAATAAAATTTTTTTTCTTCATATTTAAGAAGCACAATGTGCTGTCTTCCTCATGTTCTCCAAACAGCCTAAAGACTGTTATTTCCAAAAGAACTCCTTAACTAATACTGAACTTAGCTTCTGAATGTTAATTAAAAATCTGTTAATCTTCATTGCTCTATGATAAACAAAACAGAGTTTTAATGTTTGCACTAAACTAATTTTATTGACAAAGGCTTGGCATCATGAAATGCCAAACTTCAGATTTAGTGAAAAGCTTACAGTATTTTGATAAATTTTGAAATGTGTCCAAACACTTAATTTTGTAAAGCATCTGTTACAGACCAACTCCTGCAATATTAAACATTTCTGTATGTGATCCACTTGGTTTGGTAAAAAGTTTACTTTAGTATAATCAACATTTTTTTTTCAGCATGACACACTGGCAAGCCAGATTCCCAACTAGACACCGTAGAAAGGGAAAGCACATCACATTGCATTATTATTAAATTTCTCTAAACCTGAGGGCGGATTATTGTTAGTTAAATTAAATATCACTGAGAACTGAGTTACAATATAACACATCTGCATTTAAACTTTTAGTAAATTAATGTTAACTTATAAATTTAAAATACTGTTTAAGGGGGGAGGGTATAGCTCAGCAGTAGAGTGTGTGATTAGCATACACAAGGTCCTGGGTTCAATCCCCAGTACCTCCAATAAGTAAATAAATAAACCTAATTACTCCCACTCTAAAAAATTAATTAATTAATTAACTAATTAAAATACTATTTAAATCTTTCTATAGGGACCAGCAGACAAAAGGGGAGACTTTTCTGCATTATAATGAGTAAAACAAATGCACATTCATGATTATAAATATTTGGTTAGTATTTTTTTATGTCATCTGTTTATAAAGGTAAACTAAATAAAATGTACATTATCTTCCTTTCAAAACAAATCCTCCAAACACGTGGGACAATTACAATTGACCCTTGAACAACATGGGTTTGAACTGCACAAGTTCACATATATATTAGGATTTTTTTCCCAATAGTTCTGTACTACAGTAATACACCATCTATGATTGGTTGAATGTGTGGATGAGGAACCACAGGTACAGAAGGCTCACTATATTGTTATGTGTGAATTTTTGACTGTGCAGAAGGTTGGTGCCCCAACTCCCTCATTGTTCAAGGGTTAACTGTACTACACTAAACCAATTCTTTTTAAGAGACTGCAGCAAAATTTTCACTACAAACACCTTATTTCTCAGGAAGCAGAAATTAAGAACATTTTGAAGTAGCTCCTTAATTTCTATCAAGTTCCAGAAAGATGAAATATACAAGTTGATTAGGAGTTCAGGTTATCTTTGATCCAGCATTGTCAAGAGCCAGTGCTTGATTTTATAAATAGAAAAATTATCCAAACTAACAGACTCTGTGTCTCCTTCAGTTTTAGAGTTTTATACATTGAATGTTAAGATATGATATTCCCTACTTTCATTTCAGTTCACTAAAAAAAAAAATCTCTGAGGACAATAATAATAACTTGTCATATCATTCTAATTCAAATAAACCTTGACTTTTAAAAGCAATTGTATTTAAACATCAACATCTTCCGGTACGAAAAGAGACTTGTCTTATTTGTAATTTTACATGTAAATGAACACTATCTTCCCCATGATGAATTATTCTATAAATAGTCATTGAGTTTCCAAACAGATGCACATTTAAACTTACAATAAATACATAGATATCTCCAAATTCATTACAACTTTTAGTTATTCAAATTTGTAACCACTTCTAAAGCAAACAAATCTGCCTCTTACTAATACATTAAACATTATTTTATTAATTAGGAACTTTGCATTCCAGTTTCTAAACATTCTGAAGAAGAGAAAAGGAATACCAATTACATGTGAAAAAGGAAAATTTACAATGTCAATTTGTGTACATACTTTCAGCAGATCACTATAAATGCATTTCAAAATGATTTTTGGATAATCCAGATGTGCTCAATTGCAGATAATATATTGATATCAAGAATACAACAAGTAAATGGAGAAAAGACAGACTCTTTGACAAGATATTAGGAAAGCTGGACAGCCTCATGTAAATCAATAAAATTAGAACACTCTCTCACATCATGCATAAAAATAAACTCAAAATGGCTTAAAGACTTAAACATAAGACAGGTCACCATAAATCTCCTAGAAGAGAACATAGACAAAGCATCCTCTGACATAAACCATAGCAATGTTTTCCTAGGTCAGTCTCCCAATGCAAAAGAAATAAAAGAAAAAACAAACAAATAGGACCTAATTAAACTTATAAGCTTTTTCATAGCAAAGGAAACCATAAACAAAACAAAAAGACAATCTACAAACTAGGAGAAAATATTTGCATATAATACAACTGACAAGGGCTTAGCTTCTAGAATATACAAACAGCTCATACGACTCAGTAACAAAGAAACAACCCAATCAAAAAATGTGCAGAAAGCCTAAACACACATTTCTCCAATGAGGACATACAGATGGTCAATAAGCACATGAAAAGTTGTTCAATATTGCTAATTATCAGAGAAATGCAAATGAAAACTACAATGAGATATCACCTCACACTAGTCAGACTGGCCATTATTAAAAAGTCCACAAGCACCACAGATGATAAATGCTGGAGAGGGTGTGGAGAAATGGAACCCTCCTACACTGTTGGTGGGAATGTAGCTTGGTGCACCCATTATAGGATACAGTATGGAGATTCCTTAAAAAAACTGAAAATAAACTTACCATATGATCCAGCAATCCTACTCCTGTGCATATATTCAGAGGAAGCTCTAATTCAAAAATAGCAGCACTATTTACAAGAGCCAAGACATGGAAGCAACCTAAATGTCCATTGACAGGTGACAGGATAAAGAAATTGTGGTATATTTATGCAATGAAACACTACTCAGCCATAAAAAATAATAAAACAATGCCATTTATAGCAACAAGGATGTTACCTGGAGATCATCATTCTAAGTGAGTAAGCCTGAAAGAGAAAGAAAAATACCATATAATATCACTCATATGTGAAATCTAAAAAAAGAGACACAAATGAACTTATTTACAAAACAGAAACAGGCTTACAGACGTAGAAAACAAATTTATGGTTACCGGGGGAAAGGTGGTGGGAAGGGATAAATTGAAAGGTTGAAATTTACAGATGCTAACTACTATATTTAAAATAGATAAACAACAAGTTTTTTCTGTATAGCACAGGGAACTATCTTCAGTATCTTGTAGCAATCTAAAATGAAAACTAATATGAAAAGGAATAAATGTATGTATGTATAAGTATGACTGAAACATTATGCTGTACACCAGAAATTGACAACATTGTAAACTGACTATACTTCAATTTAAAAAATTAAAAAATAAAAAATACAGAATTTCATTTAAAAAACCTATAAGTTACAACTAAAGCAGTGCTCAAAAAATATCAATTTTATTATATAGCCATGATATTGTGATACATAAGAAAAATATATTTGGTCACTCAGATTCTGGTTGACATCTCCCAAAACCTTTGGAATTTCCTGAGCTATAAGAGCAATGGGAGCATCTTTTGTTATATTTGGTCTCTTGTCTTCAGTGTTTGAAAATGCTTCAGATCTAGAAAGGTGAAATGGGTGTCTTATTATATATAACAAGTCTTTTTCTACCACAGCTGTGTTTAGACCACACCCAAGGATGGGTGTTTGTTGTCAGGGGAAATAACCATGAACAGAGAGTTGAAACTTTCAGTTCCAACCCCAGACTTTTGAGGAGGGGAGAGGGGCTGCAGGTTGAATCCATCACCAATGATTTAATCAATCATGCTTATGTAATAAAACCTCCATAGAAATCCCAAAGGAGGGGATTTAGAGAGTTCCCAGGTTGGAGAACCAGAATGCTTCCAAGTGCTACCATGCCAGGCCCCAAACTTCACAAGGACAGAAGCTCTTTTGTTCAGAACCTCACCTTATGTATTTCTTTATCTGGCTATTGATTCATATCCTTTAATTTTTTTTGTAATAAATTAGTAATCTAGTAAGTAAAAGGGTTGCCTAAGTTCTGTGAGCTACTTTACCAAATTAAACAACTCCAAGGAGGCAGCTGTGGGAACCTTTGATTTATAGCCAGTTGGTCAGAAGTACAGGTACCTGCCTGGATTTGTGATTAGCATATGAAGTGGAGGATAGTCTTGTGGGACTGAGCCCTTAATTCCAGAATATACTATCTTGTCAAATAGTGCAGGAAAAGATTTGAATTGTAGGACATCCAATTGCTGTTGAAGAATTGCTTGGTGGTGTGGAACCTGGCCAATACATACACACACACATTGGAATTGGGTCCAGAACCCTTTAATAGCTATATCAATAAAAAAATTTTAAGTAAAATAAATGAATTTAACATCTGTAGTGGATTGAACAATAACCTCAAAAGACATATTTACATCCTAATCCTCAGAATCTGTGAATGTGACCTTATTTGGAAAAAAAAAAGGTTTTAATAGTTGTAACTAGGTTAAGGTTATTGAGATGACATTATCCTGGATTACCTGAGTAGGATCAAAATCCAACAAAAGGTGTCCTTATAAGAGACACTTTTAGGAGAAGACAAGGAGAAGAGGAAAAAAGTCATGTAAAAACAAAGGCAGAAAACAGAGCTAAGTAGTCATAAGTCAAGTAGCAATTAGAACCACCAGAAGCTGGAAGAGTCAAATAATTCTTCTTTCCTAGAGCCTCCAGAAGGAGTGCAGGCCTACCAAAACCTTAATTTCAGACTTTTGGCCTCTGGAATTGTGAAAAAATAAATTTCTGTTGTTTTAAGCTGCCCAATTTGTGACAATTTGTAACAGAACCCCTAGGAAACAAATACTACAACAATCTCAAAAGTTGAAAAAAGCAAGAAAAGGAAAACTAACAATTTTATCATCAATGTGGTATGGTAATTTGTTTTTAATGGTTATCTACTAGAAATACCAATTCACTAAATTTTGGCAATGTACTTATAAATTCAAATATCACTGTAGCAACACAGTAAACACACTGAGTTCCATCCCACAAAAATGCAAGGTTTTTAATGACTTGATTTAGGATTCAAAATGGGAATGAAAGTGTGAACTAGGTTCATAACAGCATATTGATCTGATGTATTCTTACTACATTCTATATCACACCAAATTAAGCTGAAAATCACAGGAACCATCTATTTCAATCCTCAATAATCTTTTAGCAACCTCCAGAAAAATCTTCTTTTATTTTATTGGGCAGAGAGAACTATTAAAAGAAGTAGTGAGAACAAAACACCCATCTCAACCATTTATTTAATTACACCAGTGATCTTTTTTTCTGTTCTCATGAAATTTTGTACTGACTAAAGTTGACTATCAAGGAAACTTGTGCAAGTCCAATGGTTCTGGGTCAATTAGAAGTGGTTGAAGAGAAAAAGAGCACTTCTAGAATGATAAAGTAAGAACCTCCATAAATCTACTTCTTCATAAAAATCGATGAGGAAACTAGCAAATAATGTCAAAATCAACTTTTTCAGAGCTCTGGAAATTAACAAGCATTTTGAAATAATCAAGAAGAATGTATTTAAGAAAACAGTGGATAAATTTCAGTATGAACTGTGAGCTTTCTAACATTTTCACTTGCCTTATTCCCATTGTTTTTTACCCATCTCCATGGTAGCCATGAAAACCAAAACCTAACAACTACAGTGGTCATAAAAACAAGCAGAGTAGAAGATAATGCCAGAAGAGACAGACGTGGCACACCCCCAAAATAAGTTCCCAGAGAATTGACATTGTTTGATATGTCTGTGAGCTCAACAAAAGCTCTCACTTAAATAACTTCTTTTTATGTCAGTTTTTTTTCCCTGTAGTGTTTGTTGAAAAGCTCCATCAGTTATTATTTAACATTACAGTTACACAAGATGGGAATATAAGTTGAAGCAAATAAGAGGATGACAAAATATAGTAAAAGGAAAAGTTGGAAATGAAAAGTCCATAAGGAGCTTTGAAAAAGTCCAACATATTCTTGGGAACCTAGAATAACATGTGCTTATGTAGAGCTGTGTGAAATCCCAGGAAAGATCTGGGGAGGCCCTAGACTCTCGGCCCTGGTTGACCTTCAGACTTTGTGCAAAGAGGAAATGAATTCTAAAGCAAAATTGTAAATGATTGGATCACTAAAGGTGTTTAACAATATGCAAAGCTTCTTGGCAAAATTTGAGAGACTTACATGTTCAAGGAATTTAAGGAAATCCCTGTCCAATCTTTAGTTGACCCCTAAGCTAACTGAGCAAGACTTCAGCAGTCACACATGACAAAGGATACACACTTTACAGAATTATTTCATAAAAGCCACTAAACAAACAACAAGAAAGAGCAGCAACTCTGTGGGATGTCTGATATCCAGAGACAGCACATTATATTATCTAAATGTCAAATTTTTAACAAAAGATTCATTAGTCACACAAAGAAACAGAAAATGATGGTTCATAACATGAAAATAAGTAGTCAATAGTAATCGTCCCTAATGAATTGTCCCTTAATTAAATAATAAATACTACTTAAAAAAGCAGTAAATAAGAAATGTTAAGATTAAAAAATATATAATTAAAATTTTAAAAAAATCCTAGAGGGATTAAACAGCAGATTTAAGCAGGCAGAAAGAAGAATCAGGAAATCTGAACAAAGGTCAATTGAGATTATCTAAACTGAGGAGCAAAAAGAAAAAAAAAAAGCAGAAGAAAAATAAATAGGGTCTCAGAAATCCATGGGGCACCATTAAGTGTAACAATATACATACTATACAATCCTAAAAGAGGAAAGAGAGAGAAAATAGCAGAAAGAATATTTAAAGATATAATGTTGGAAAACTTCTAAATTTGATGAAAAACATTATTTTACATATAATGGAAATTCAACAAACTGCAAATAGGACAAATCTAAGCAGATACACACCTAGACACAGCACAATCTAACAATAACTAAAGCAAAGAGAGAATCTTGAAAAAAAGAGAGAAACAGCTCCTATACAAGAGGTTCTCAGTAAGATTCACAGCTATTTCCTCATCCTAAAGCAGGAAGAACAGAAGACAGTGGAATTACATGTTAAAAATGCTAAAGGAAAAATCTGTCAACCAAAGATATCCTGGCAAAGCTATCCTTCAAAAAGGGTGGCAAAATTAAGACTTTCTGATATAAACACAAATTGAGTTTGCTGCTTTCAGACCTGTCCTACAACAAGTACTTCAGATTGAAATGAAAGGACACTAGACAGCAACTAAAAGCCAGAAGAAAAAAATGAAGAACATTGGTAAAGTTAACTATTTAGGTAAATAAAAAAGACAGTATAAATGCATTTTTAAAAAATTTAACTTCTCTCTTATTTATCTAAAATACAATTTCCCAAAGCAATAATTGTTATATCAATGGGCACAAAATATATAAAAAAATGCAATAATATCTAACAATAACAACTTAAATGTGGAGAGAGGAGGAAGCTATATAGGAGTAAATATTTATATACTATTGAAATTAAGTTTATGTTAATTCATACTAAATAGTTAAGATATTAATTGTAATCCCAAGGGAAAACATTAAGAAACAGCTTTTACAACATATAGTATAAAAATGACAAAAGAAATTAAAAGGGTTCACTTGAAAAGATCTATTTAACACAAAAAAGGTAATGAGGAGGTATTTAAGAATGAAAGAGATACGATACATATAAAATAAATACTAAAGGGGTAAAAATAATTTCTTCCTTAACAGAAATTACATTAAATGCAAGTGGACTAAATTCTCCAATTAAAAGGCAAAGATTTGCAGAATAGATAAAATATAGGAAACAACTATGTGTTGTCTATCAGAAACTCAACTTAGATCCAAAGATACAAATAGGTTGAAAGTAAAAGGACAGAGAAAGATATACTATGCAAAGTGTAACTATACTAAATACCCAACAAAATAGACATTAAGAGAAAAAAATGTTACTAGAGACAACATGAAATAGTGATAAAATGGTAAATTCATAAAGAAAATACAATTATAAACATGTATGAATCCAACAGAAGAGCCTCAAAATACAGAAAGATAAATTGATAGCATTCAAGGGAGAAACAGACAATTCAAATATAATATTTGGAGACTTCAATATGTAATTTCAATAATGTGTAGAACAACTATAGGAAATATAAAAACTTGAACAATACTGTATAGCAATTAGATATGACAGACATTTATAGAATACCGGTTAGTGTCCAGAGAATTGCTTATTGGTGGTGGAGCAACCCTCTCCCTCCATAATGAAATTGAAGTGTAGAACCTGTTTACTCCCCATTTTTGAATTTTGATTATATGCTATCAACTTCTTAGTGAAAATTCCATCATTTGCTCACAAATGGCAACTACATGAGAATTTGTCTCCAACCTAAACGATTCCTTCCATTCAGCAGTATGTAGAATTAGCAACATGCCTGACTAATTATTAATTTTAAAATACAAGCCAAAGTTTATTCAGTAGGGCTTTACTGGTATTCCTCTTTAAACTGTTTAATGCTTAACAGAGTATCTCCAGAATTCCAGTCACCTCGTCATAGTCTCCAGCTACCTGCTTTTTTTCCTTTTTTTTTCCAAATAACCATTGGTTTTGACTGAGTTGCTTCAATGGAATTAATGTAGCATCTATTTCTTCAGATAGACAGAGGAATATGAGAAGGCTTTCCAGTGACAAGAAAAAAAATAGGCTTACTATTTTTACTTCTACCATTATTCTCTCCCTTTTAAAAATATATATATATATAGATCTAGCTTATACTAGGGCTGCCTACAGAATCAGGGCATAGAATTTTGCTTAATTTTCCTTCCAGTTGGCACTCCCTGTGTATTTGTTTAGTCATTTTCCCCAGGTGTAATTCTATTTCCCCCAAATTTTATTGAGGAGATTTATGCCTTACAAACTTACTTCATAACAAAGATGGGTAGACAGAAATTCTGGCATCAAGTTCTCATTATATTTTTCTATCTTCTCCTTTCCAGTGCTTGTGATATATGAGTTTGAATGGCATTGCTGCTTGATGACACCAATCCAAGACAACACAAAAGATTAGATTACCAAATTAGATTTATGAGGATTAAAGAGTATACACACTGTTAAGTTTTAATAATAATTAATTTATCATGTGTTAGTTACACAAAAGTGAAATAGAAAAAAAAAAATCCGGACTCAATCATGCAGTTCTCCCAGTCCTTTCCTACTTGACGTAGATATGCTCCAGCTCTGATTAAAATATCAGGTCCCCAAGTGATGTGTGAGATTATATGATTTTCATAGAAGGGAGATCTTTCAGTCATGAAATATCTCCATTTTATATTATGATACTAAATAGTATGGATTCCAGCTTTCTTCATTTCTGTAAGGAATCCTAGACAGAGGAGGCACCTTCTGCTAAAAGCACTCCTTAAATAAGGACTCTCCAACTAGCAAATACCAACAGTTTTTGCCAGGAAATTTGTCATTAGCATTCATCCTGGTCCTCTTCTAAATTTCTTTTGTCTTCCTTGAGGAACTCCCTCCAGTAAAGGGAGAAAGTAGATTCCTGGCCTGATGCAAACCATTTCCTTACACATAAACACACACACACACACACACACACACACACACACACACACACACACACAAGCCCCTAAATCCAGAACCTTACTTAATGATGTAATACTAGAAATAATCCTAATAATATGACATGGATTTCCACAGTCTTCATTATCACTTAATATTATATTGTAGCTATTAGTCAATACAATTGTAGATAAGCAAAATTAATTGGACATATAAGAAAATGTAAACTTATCTTTCTTATCATATGTTAAGATTATATATCTGAAAAACTCAAGAGAGACGATAGAAATATTAAAAACAACTATTGAAAATAATTTACTAAAGTAACAGAATATAAATTTAAGATAACAAATCTATAGTCACCAGAAAGGCATATGAAAAATAAAAATGCTTTCCTACAGAATGTTGTAAGGAACAGCTTAGAGGGAAAAATATGGATGGGAGATTTCTGTTGAATATATATCTTTCGTATAGTACTTACTTTGGACTCAAATAAATGTTATTCATATTCAAAGTAAAATTAACTAAAAAATGTATTTTCTAACAATAGAAAATGTACCAAAACAAATACACCTACTGTGTATATCACATTAATGGCAATGTTCACAGTGAAAGAGTTACTTCAAGTTGATGGGGTTAGAACTCACTACCCCAAAATATGACACCTTGACATATTAACAATTCTGAACTGAAGAAATATGAGAAAATCTGCCATGTTTTATGGTTCTGTTTCCTAGGGCTGTTTGAAAGAATAACTGATTCAAGTTTGGAGCAAGAAATATGTAATATAGAACACTTTGAACAACAAAAATATTAATAAGTGTAATTGAAAGAAATACATTTAATATACAAAATCCTATGTAAGCTCTTTTGAATAATCTTTAAATTCTTATTAAATAATTAGAGGTAGTCCCATTCTCCTTATATACTAGATTCCTATTGAGGTTTCTACTCTTCTCCAATTTGGTATTTTAGTAATTATATTAACTAGCCACAACCTTCAGTATTGCCTTAAACAGGAGATTTTCCTCATGTTTTCTCTGCAGGCTTATATTTAAAATTTAGACTAGAAATTGAGTCTTTTGGAAGGCTCAAAAGACAATTTCACACACTCAGTATAGAAAAATTATACTACGAACTCCTAGCTATGGTACAAGAGGGAACACTCATGGTTACACACTTCCTTAGAGAGATGTTGCCACTCTAAGCAGGTATCTGTTCTTGAGAAATTAAGGTTTGGAATTTCCATTTCTATTTTAGTCTGGAAATAGATGGTTTTATGAAGTTACATCACTGATCCAAGAACGGTAGAAAAATCGAGTAACATAGGACTGAATAAAATTACAGTTATTTATTTGGTATTGTAAGAAAACATTCCATTGTTTATTAGGCTTATGATGAAAAACTCCCTTTCCCCTCTTCTTATTTTTTCACTATGAATTTAATAAGCTACTATAGAGAAGCCAAAATCAGAACCCAAAGTCTGATTTTTGGCATGAGGATTACTTTACGCTGATTATTTTAATAAACAGAAGACTCAGGAAATCGTTGTTTTTATCTCACCCTTAGATGCTAAAGAATTTAGATAAAGGGCTAGCGTCCAAGATAGAGCTATGAGAAGAAATATCTGCAAAGAATATGGACTAAATGTGGTTGGGGAAAGTTGGCAGGGCTTAGAAATCAGAGTCCACTTTGTGTCCCATTGTCTCTGCCTAGCCCAGCAAATATTTGTTACCAAACATTTGCTTTCCCATCTTCAGGTGAATTACCTTTCTCCCCTTTGAAGTCCCAAACTACTATCCTCAACATCCTCTTTCATCTTTAGTTGAAGATGATATTTAAGGTGAGAGCTGTGGTCATGTTGGTGGGTTATTCAGTTTTCCTGGGTCTCTCCCACATGTATATATTATTAAATATTTAAAATGTCTTCTGTTTATCTGTCTCATGCCAATTTAATTCTTAGTTTAGCCAGAAGAATCTAGAAGGTTAGAGAAAAATGTCTTCCTCCCTGACACTAAAGCTGCCATGTGGAAAACACAAATATTTTAAAATCATGTTCAAAGAGCTTACTTATGTAAAACTGACTTCAAAAAAATTTTTCTGAGGACAGAAATTGTTGCCTGCCATTCCAGTCAACAATGAATGGGGCCTGCTATCAAGCCATCAGCCACTACAGCCATGCCCCCCCACTCCAGCAAGTGCACCCTATGGAATGATTAAGGAATTCAAGATAGAAAAAAACAGGGTATTGGCCTGAGATAGTTAAGATGCATATCTAAGGAATAATTTCAATGACCCCAGACTCTTGCATCTTCCTGTACACAGAAAAGTACTAAAATCATTCCTCCCTTACTTCTTTGAAGCAGTTCCTCAGAGCTCTCTGAGAGGCTGTCTCCTGGGCCATTGTCCTCAGTAAGGTCCCCAAAGAAAATATAACTTGCAACTTTTAGTTTCCTGATTTTCTTCATTAAACACTTCCTTGATTATTATATTGTTCTTGATGGCTTCTAAAAAATTGCAAAAATAAGAAAAAATATAGTGTATGTGAAATGATTCAAATTGAGGGAGAGAGGGAATAAATTCTGCAAAATACTTTTCCACCTGGGCAGACTCTTATCAGAATTCAGGAACAATTAATATTTCTATTACTTTAAGGGAAACATTCTCTAGGAAATATTAACAGGGAAAACAAACTACAAGCTAATGAACCTTCATGGAAATTTAAATATAATGTCTCTATTAATTGGAATTAGGAGTAGCTTTTAGTTTTTATTTGGTTCTTATATGATTTAGGCTTAGAAATATTATAATTGTAATTTTATAAGAAATGCTTGGTTAAATTCTAAATTTTGTTTATTCTGGAGATATATATATATATAATCAAGCAAGCCATGTTTTTGACAGTTGTCTTGGCACTCTTTGATAATTTTGTTAGCCAGTTATATAGAAATAAGCACCAGGCAGGGGAAGAGGGAGGGGGAGGGAGCAACCCAGAAAATACAAGTACACCTGCTCTCAGGATAAGGGACTCCAAAAACTTTTACTTTCTCTAAATGAGGGCCAGAAAAGAAGCCAGCTAGGATCGAACGCTGTGGCTGCACAGTATAGAGAAGGACCCAGTTTAACTTGACCCAATGCTCATTATAATGTAATTAACATTACAGTTTGAGCCCTCTCTCTTAGGTTTCTCCATGTGCATCATGGGTAAGAACCTGCACAAAAGGAATGGGCATGCCTTAGCACAAGAAACATGAGCTGTCAGTCAGCCTGAGCACAAAGAACATGAGTCATCAATCAATCAATCGTGAAAACACCCACTAAGCCAGGACATTAGAACAGGAAAAACAAAGGAGTGGCGCCATCTTTTCTGTCTTGGATTGGCCTGCTCCCAGTTCTTGGGAGTGTACTATATTTTACTACCTTTTTACTTTATTAATAAAATCTTGTTTATATCACACTTTCTATCTCATTAAAAATTCATGTTTTTTGGGTGACTAAGAACTGAGATAATTCTTATTTCCATTCTCCCAGTAACAACTTTATATACTATTTTATATATATATATATATATATATATACACACACATACACATACACATATATATATAGAGAGAGAGACAGAGAGCACTTTAGTGTAAAACTGCTCAGGTTAATAGTTAGATATTACACAAATTGCCTTTATTGGTACCTTTTTTTGTGTGTGCCATTGCAGTTAATTTCATAGGTTCAAAAACATTCAATCTTTCTATTTGGATATAATAGGTTAAACCAAATTTCTTATGTTGGCCTTCAGAAGGACACATTTAATAATAAATTTTGTTAAATTATGACTATACTTAATATGTGGAAACAGTGTTATAAATGATTTTCAGGAAATTAATCTAGTAGTTTCTTTGTGAGTTATAATCTCAGTCTTACAGGCAGAAAAACATGTCACTTTCTGGAAGGCTGAGAATATTATCAGACATGGAAGAATTTGGATTAAGATATTTATTGATATTTCATTTGAAACTCAGAAAAGAGCCACTGAAGTCTTTGCTTGTGGTTCTAAGCAGAGGAAACAATTGTGACAGAATATATAGATAAACAAATGTGCATATCTTGCAATGCAGAAATAATCTCAGAAGGTAGCCCTGGATTTTTTAAATAAAAGATTTAGAACAGATTTAACCCTTGGCCTAAATCATATAAGTTTTTAAAAAGTTATGTAAGATCCTAGATTTGTTGACTGTAAACAAGGAGAATTATTTGGTTTTGTTACACCTATGTGTTGATTAAAAATGCCAATCTAAGAATGAAATGGAAAATTTTATTGGAGCCAAATTTGAGGATTATAACCAGAGAAGAGCATCTCAGAAAGCTCTGAGAACTATTCTGCCTGTTAGAAATCAAGGCACAGTTATATAAGTTTTTTGAGATGGAGGGCTGTACATTAAATGATGTATTATTGACAGTTCACACAGTCCAGAACTAAGCATCATCATGACCACTTACAAGATCAGGAAAGAATGTTATCTTTTAAGGAATTGTCTTGTTGATGCTAAGAGAATTTTGCTCTTTATGGTTGTGCAGGTATTTCTGCCAATGGGGGAGGTTTGTTCAATGCATAATGCAGATACACAATGTCCAATAAGGGGGAGAGAGAAGGCCAAAGAGCAGAGAAAAATTTTTATGTTTACATTTTCTTGTCTTAACATAAAATATGCATTTTATTTCACGTATGTAAGTTAAATAAGCCAACTATAACAAAACACCACAATATAAAGGCACAGGTCCATAGATAATATGCAATGGCCATCACTAGAGAGGTTTTTTTTTTTTTTTTTTTGGAAAATCTTCCCTAACGTTGTAAATGAATTAAAAAAAATAAAAGCATTAAGTATACAATATTGTTTGCAACTGTGAATAAATATGTTGTATAAATTAAGTTAATGCTCAAATTTCCATAAAATGCAAGAAATGTAAAACATGATTGACTGAGCCATTAATTAATGATATTGGCATGAAATACAATTAAATAGATTATTATCTTGGTCAAAAGGAGAAATACAGAAAGACAACTGCCCCAGCCTTGAGCTGGGACAGAGGTTTGTGTCTAATGTCATTAGCTGCTTCTAGGAAGAAATTAACATTCCAGATAAAATTCTTGTAGATTTTAATGAGCTTAAGACCCCCTTCTGGGAATCCCACAGAGTTGCCTATCAGCTCCTGGTGGAGCCCAATGACCTTTAATCAATTTTACAAAGAATCTAATGCTCTGGAACTAGGTTTCTTTTTATTTTTAAATTCTAGTTTAACTAGCTTTTTTTTTTCCCTCTATATAATCTTCCTACTATAAAATCTGAATATGCCTTTATTAGAATTTCTTTCTTTGTAGCAAGTTTAAGATAAACTTTGACATCTGCTTATACTATATTTGTCATATAGACAAATAAGGAGTATTGTACCCTGTAACACTGATGAAGACTACTATTTATATCATAAATTTTAAAGATGGACATATAATAGAGATACAAAATGTATGCTTTAACTTAAGCTCTGCATTTAATCTCCACTATCCCCATTTCCCCCAAAGATGATAAAATGCCTCCACAATATCTTTCTTAATCTTTCCAAATGACTCACAGTCATATTAAAATTCATTAAAATTATCTACCTATCTATTCTTAATATTAAAACAGAAAGATCACACATACCATAAGTAACAGAAAAAAAAATAATTATTCACCATTTAGTGATGCTAGCCTTAAGCAAAATTGTTTGACAGTCTACAAAAGAGATAGGTACAGGGAATATGATAGAAAGGTATGGTGGGGTATGAAAGCTAAGGCAATCATACTTCTATTATCTAATTAATTAATTTTCACGTATTTTGAGAGAAGCACCACTATTCAATGTAACTTTGCTCTTCCTCCCTCTTTTGATACATTTAAGTATAGCATCCACTTCTAACCACAGAAATAAGTAGCAATAGTATGAAAGCTAGCCACTAAATACTTCCAGAGGAGAAAAAACAGGATTTTAGACCTAATAATTTCCAAGTTAAAGCATAACTTAAAACCACAGGGAACACTGATACAATGCATTAGTAGAAGCAAAACTGGTGGAAACATGGTCCCCATGTAGGGCTTCATTCTACAAAGTGCCATCAGATAAAATAATGACTCTGTTTCTCTACATATGAATATATTTCAGATTTCAGATTAAAGCTTTGGATTATGTGTTGGTGGAGGGAAAACATTTGAAGAAAATTTTTGAGAATATTAGTCATTAAGATAAACTTATTTTTTAAAATTCAAATAATATTTGAACTTAAATTGGCTTTAAGTTAAATATTGAAGTTTATTGTATTTAAACTTTTGACAGATTATCTCCTTGAGCAAACTCTAGTCAGGCTCCTCTGAAATTTCTTCTTATCTAGGTCTCAATTTTGGGGTTTCTGTATTTGGCTCTTTACTGTCCAATTTAGCAATAATTCTCTTAAGTCAGTTTAGCCAAAATTCCCCCAATACCTGATCACCCTCAATAGCTGATTGGGTTTCTCATCTTACACATCCCCCAGGTGATGTCTGACCATCCTGGCCTGCCTTCAACAAGAATCCTATCAGGTCAGTTTAGCCAGAACCCCTGCCTTGCCCTTGACATTCCATTTTAATAACTTTCCATCCACTGACCCTCCCACCCTGCTTCTAGGCTATAAAATTCCTACTGTTTTTGTTTTGTTTTATTCAGAGTTAAGCGCAATCTTTCTCCTCCACTGCAAAACTCTATTGTATTAGTGCCAAACCTATCACAGTAGTCTCCCTGAGCAAAGTCTGCTTTACCATTGTTTAACAAGTGTTGTGAATAATTGTTTTCTTTAACAGTATTATTTCTTAAATTAGGAAGCTCACCAAAGTGTGGGTCCTTGCCACAGGCTTTGGAAGAATTTGCACAAAAATGGCAGAGGGGTGGAGTGAACAGCCACTTTATTGCTCAGAAGGGGAAATGGAAGGAAAATGCTTGAGCAGAGAGAAGGAAAGGAAGTGTTCAATTGGGAAGTTGTCATCCAGGATGGCCAATAGAGACAGCCCCAGCCCAGGTGGGGCCATGTGGACTTTAATGGGAGTCTTCTGCCATCATGTCCTTCTTCCAGGTGTGATGGAGCCAACCAGCCTTTGTACAGGGGCTTTTCAGTCTTATATGGGTGTTTCCAGTTGTTGTCATGGTAATTGTCAACTGTCTTGGTGCTGGTGGGTGTGTCATTTTGTTGCCAAAATATCAGCCCCATCCCTGACAAGCCAAATAACTCAGAGACAGGGTCTTGGAGCTTAGAAGAAAAGAACATTGCCCTGTAACCTCACCACCAATCAGCTTAATTACTTTGCAGGGCAAAGGGGACTCACAGCAAGCTAGTGGCTTCAAAACTGTGAACCCACCTTGAGGATGGAGTAGGGTGATTATACAGCCATAGCTCGAACAATAAATAATCAACAGAAATCATTTTCTTTTCAGAAGACTTAGAGTGGCATCATGATGCCTCCAGGCGACCAATTCTATAGAAGCTAGCAGTTGTCACTTTTTCCATCTCTTTATCCCATAAGCACCCAAGGTGTGGTCTTCTTGGTATTTATTATTTGTAAGTTTATAGTTCTGTGATCTTCTCCCTGGAGAACAGCTCAGAAACCAAGTATGATTATTACTTTCAATTACTGGAATAAAGCAGAAACAGTAGAATTAACAGCTTTATTTTAACAACAGGTCTGGAGCTGTGAGTAGCAACCAGTCAGTCAGGTTAGTTGACTGTTCTAAGGGCAAGCATAAGAATAAGCAGTCTGTTAGCCTAAATGTGACCATTTTATTAATCATCTTTTAATTTAGTGTGCTAATACATTACAATGAACATATAATGAGGCTTAAGTTCCACTGGGAAGTCAAATCCTCTGTCATCTTGGGCTTCCTCAATTCTAACCAATTCTTGTTTCTTCTCTTGAAAATTAGATTAGAGTAATGTGTAATTGGCTTCTATTTGAGGGAGGGGCAGGGGTATGATCTTGGGGGCAACAGCCTTCATAACAATAAGGAAAGTTGCTTTTAATCAAAATGTCTGCAACCTGGTGGACCCAGCACCACCACCTGCAAAAAAGAATCTCCAAAGATTCTGTTCATCCATGAAAGTTTTAAAGAGAAATAGAGAAGTAACCTCAGTTAATCATTAAGATAGGTGGTTAGAGTCATTGCCACCCCCTGTGACTGTAGGTTTGTTCAAATCAACCGTCTGAGCCTACTCATCCATGACTCAGGGAGGCCTGGGAGACTTCAGCTTTTCTATAAATAAGAGGTAGGGTTTGAGGGGTGGACGACAGTGTAATTAAGTTTAAATTTTAAAACACTGGCCGTGAGCCTGACGTCTTTCTTTGTATAGTATAGGCTTCCTGCTAAAGCAATTATATATTTTTAAAAATTTCAGCTAGTCCCATCTCTGGGTCATGAGTAAGAATCAAGACCTGCATTCCATCTAGACCCTTCTAATCAATGTGCCATCTCACTGAAATGGAATGAGAACCCCAAACCACTTGGAATAACCAAATTGTTTTTCCGTTTTTTTGTAAGTTTTTAACCCCAGGGTAAATTGCGAATTAAGAATAGATATATAGAATTAACATTTAGGTCTTAAGTTTAATATTTTGGTCTTAAGTTTAGAAATAGTGTACACTTAATTTATTTGATAAATAAATTGAAATTAAAGTTATGTCATTAAAACAGAGCAAGACTCTGTGGGGTCCTCCTTGGTACAAATACATTCTGTGTCCTCCATTTCTTGTTAGTAGGACACAGGCTTCATTCAGCCTTCTTGACCTTCCCTGAGTTCCAAAGGGCAGATTCAAACAGTTGCTAATCAGAAAAGGAAGAAAATGCACCTCAAGGGAGGAACAGTAAAGAAAACAATAGCCCAGCCTTGGGGCAGGGTCCTGGTTCCTCCTCAAGGAATGTATAAAACAATAGCTTTGAGTTCTTCTGCGGGAATTAAGGCCCCCACTCAGGTGAAGGATGGGAACTTCAAGCTGAGCACAAGATTCCTGGAGCACTACCCTGTTACCTGACCACTAAAAAATCAGAAGAAAGTCATACACACTGCAGCTCACACCCCAAATTCTGCCCATAAAAACTTCCCCCACCAAACCATCAGGGAGTTCAGGTTTTTTGAGCACAAACTGCGCATTCTCCTTGCTTGGCCCTGCAATAAAACTTCCTTTGCTCTAAACTCAGATGTTTTGATTTATCTGGACTGTGTTTGGGGCACACAAACTTTTGTTCAGTAGCAACATTGAGTACTCTATTTAGATTTGCATTTTTTGATTTCAAAGATATAATAATATTGCTAAATTTGCATACTAGAATATTTAAGAGAACTTTGCACTCACCATATTTGTGTTTACTTTATTGCATTTAATTTAATTAAGTAGTTAAGAGTGTTTTTGTATTACACAAGTGAAGCACATGAATATAAAGACAAATTACCTTCATGAGGGTAATTATTTTTTGACAAAACCACAAGACAAATTATTTAAACTCAAAATTCATTTTAGAAAAAATGAAAATAATATGTATATATTTGTATGCATTTCTGAAGAACCAAACTAACATTCATTTATGTTAAAACAACACCTCTTCCCATTAAATATGCACAATTACTTAAATAGTTAACATCAGTTATAAAAACTCAACAAAGGAGGCATTTATTATTTTAATTACTCTTCAGTATGGAAGTTTACCTGCTTTCATTAAGCTCTTTTGTAGCTATTATAAATTACATACCTAAGACTACAATCACAAATAAAACATGCATAATAAAATATTTAATCCATATATAATTCAATATCTAATTAAAAATCAACACCACAGAAAAAAAGAAAAAAAAAAGAAGAAGAAGGAAAACAATACATAATACATACTAGGTACAAGATCGTAAACTTTTATAATCTAGAAAAATACTAATACTCTGGGAGGAGAACTTCATGCAATGCATACTGACCAAGTAAATGTAAAGATAATGTTGGTTCCTTCAAAGTCCAATGACCCCCATTCCTGGGCTCTCAGATATCTGACATTCTTTGCTAGGCCTGTTTCCTCTAACAAACTAATAGCCTCAGGTAATGCCCACCTTATCAGAGTCATAGACCCCATTTCCCTTCATGGATCCTAAACCTCTTACCTCACCTACAACCAATCAGAGACTTGTGCACAAGCCAATCAGGCACCTTGTGACCTGGCCTTATAAAAGACCCCAACAACCCATCCTCTGTGCTCACACAGGTACCTCTTGACTGTGTGGCCCACTGTGGCCTATGACAGTATAACTATTAAACTTTTCACTTATTCTTGGCCTTGGTGCCCACACATGCACCTCTCACCTGTGTGACCTGCTGTTGTCTATGACAGTGAACCTTAACAAACTCCTTTCTATTCTTATACTTAACCTCTGGTAAATTCTTTTACCAACATGTGTATCACTGGCTCACCAAGAGGCCACCATGTTGTGTCCCACAACAAATAATTCAGCCATATAGTTTTCCAATCTCATTGCATTCAAGTGCACTTAAAGTCTAAAATTCTGAAGTTAAGCTATTAAATAAAACTTTGTCAAATAATTACTTTGTAACCTTGGCCAAGTCACTTAGAAAAACAGAATGCTTGGTAAAACACTTATAGTTAATTTGCCCAGTTCTCTTATTTATTTTTTATGTATTTTATTTTAAAAATTTTATTTCTATTGTAAGAACACAACATAAAATCTACTCTATTAACAAATTTTTTAAAGCACAATACGATATTGTTAAATATAGGCACAGTCTTATACCAGTATATCTCTAGAATTTGTCATGCATAATTGAAACTTTATACCTATAAAACAGCAGTTCCCCATTTCCCCCTCCCTCCAGCCCCTGGCAACTACAATTCTAGTCTGTTTTTAATGAGTTTGACTATTTTAGATACTTCATATAACCGAAATCATGCAGTATTTGTCTTTCTGTTTTAAGCTTATTTCACTTAGCATAATGTTTTCCAAATTTATCCATGTTGTCATGTAATGTAGAATTTAATTCTTTTTAAGGCTAAGTAATATTCCATTGTATGTAATACCAAATTTTCTTTTATCTATTCCTCCATTGATGAACATTTAGATTGTTCCCATATCTTGGATATTAAGAGTAATATTGCAGTAAACATGGGAGTACAGACATCTCTTTGAGATTCTTATTTGCATTCTTTTGGATAAATGCCCAGAAGTGGATTAATGGATCTTACAATAATGCTATTTTTAACATTTTGAGAAAATTCCATATTATTTTCCAGAGGAGAGATGACATTTTGCATTCCCACCAACAGTGTGCAAGGTTTCCAATTTCTCTATATACTCACTAATACTGTTTTAATTAATTAATTAATTAATTTATAAAAATAAAGACTTTTTTATCCATTATCAAAAGATAACAGCCATTCTAACAGGTATGAGATGATATCTCATTGTGGTTTTGATTTGCATTTCCCTGATAATTAGTGACATTGAGTCTCTTTTTATATATATCTGTTGTCCATTTGTATGTCTTCTTTGCAGAAATATCATTTCAAGTTTTTTGGTCTATGTTTTAATCAGGTTATTTATTTGCAGTTGTGTTGTATGAGTTCCTTATATATAATGGTAATTAGTCTTTCATCAGACGTATGGTTTGTAAGTATTTCTCCCATTCCATAGGTTGCTTTTTAACTCTGTTGATTATTCTCTCTACTTTGTAGTTTTTAGTTTGACATAGTCTTATTTGTCTAAACTTGCTTTTGTTTTTTGTACTTTCAGTGTCATATCCAAGAAATTATTGTCAAGATCAAAGTTTTTCTCTGTTTTCTTTCAGAAGTTTGATAGTTTCAGGTTTTACATTTGAATCTTTAATCCATTTTAAGTTGATTTTTGTGTATTGTTTAAATAAGGGTCAAATTTTGTTCTTTAGCATGTGAATATCCAGTTTTCCTAGCACCATTTTTGAAGAGACTATCATTTCTCTATTGTGAATTCTTGGCACACTTGTTGAAAATCAGTTGACTGTATGTGTATTTATTTCTGGACTCTATCTTCTTTCATTGGTCTATATGTTTGTATTTATGCCAGTGCCATACTGTTTTAACTATTATAGCTGTGTAATATATTTTGAAATCAGAAAATATGATTTGTTCTGTAGCTTTTCTCTTCTTTCTCAGGATTGCTTTGGTTATTCAGGGTCTTTTGAGGTTCTATCTGAATTTTAGAACTTTTTTCTATTTATATAGAAAATGTCATTGGGATTTAGAAAAAGATTGCATTGACTATGTAGATCATTTTGGATACTATGGACATTTTAACAATATTAAGTTCTCAAATCCATGATCACAGATGTCCTTCCCTTTATTTGTGTCTTAATTTCTTTTATCAATGATTTGGAGATTTCAGTGTACCCATTTTTTTTATCTCCTTAAGTTTGCTCTTAAGTATTCTATTCCTAAGTAGTCTGTTCTTTTCGGTGTTATTCTGTTCCTTGGTATTTTATTCTTTCTGTTGCTGTTATAAATGAGATTGTTTCCTTTAAGATTCCTGAATTTGGGTGTCCATTTTCCTCTCTAAATTTGGTAAGTTTTCAGTCATTATTTCTTTAAATAGTTTTCTGCCTTTTTGTTTTTCTCTACTCTTTCTGCATATCTCATTTGCTTTATGGTATCTTGTAATTCTTTTGTTCTTTCTTCTCTTTTTTTTTTTTTTTTTTTTTTTGCCTATGACTGAATAATTTTAAATTTCCTATCCTCAATTTCACTGATTCTTCTGTTTGATCAAGTCTGTTGTTGAATCCCTATAGTTAAATTTTGTTTTTGTTATTATATTTTTCAGCTCCAAAATTTCTGTTTGGCTCACTTTCTTTTTATCATTTCTATCTCTTCATTGATATTCTTATCTTTTTCATGAATCTTTTTTAAAAATTTCTTTTAGTGTTTGCCTATGTCTTCTTGTAACTCACTGAACATCTTTAATATAATTATTTAGAATTTTTTGTCAGTCAGTGCAGAGGTTGCCATTTTATTAGGGTCATTTACTGGAGATTCATTTTATTCTTTTGATTGTGTCTATTTTTTCCGATTTCTTGTGTTCCTTGTAGCTTTGCTTTGATTTCTGCACTTTTGCAGAAACAGGCAGCTTTCCCAGTCTTTAGGGACTGGCTTTGACTGGGAAAAACCTTCACCAATCAGCCTAGTTAGGGATTCTGTGCCTTTGTTCCTAACCACTTCTAGCATCCAGTCTTTATTTCAATAGCTTTTAATCTTGCTCCCTATGGGTCTATGAGTTCCATCACTGTTCTCTGTGAGATGAGACTGTAACCAGCCCCTCAGATGACACATTAAAGGCCACAGATGTTTGAGGTACACTACACTCTTCTCCTTCCCTTCTGGATGAGAGATTTCCATTATACATTGTTCCCCCAGTCTCACAGAGTTGTGCTGGCCACTGTGAATTTCCAACCCCTTTTCCTATTCCCACCTGCCCCAAGCATCTGGACTATCCTGATTACTTTAGTACTTCCTGTGAGGTGGGGCACAAACCAGCCATTTAGGGAGTGGACTGAAGTGCCAAGAATGTTAGAATCATCCTCTACTCCTCCTTCTCTCCTATAGTACAAGCCTCAGTTGTCTTTCTCCAGTTCTCAGAGAGCTGTGTCAGTCATGGTTAGCCTCCTGCCCCTTTGCCTTTGTTTCTAGCTGCTTCGGGTATTTGGACTATGCTGGTACTTTCAGTGTTCCATATGAGGTGAGACAGAAGCCAAACCCTCAGGAAATGCATTGAATGCTCAGGGATGTTGGACATTTATCCCACTCTTTCCCCATTCTCCTCAAGGGGAAATCACATTGTGAGATAATCTCTCTAGGTGCTGAGTTGTGTAGGCTTGGGGAAGTGGCTGATGTTGGTAAAGTGAAATTGCTCTTACCCACTTCATTGCAGCTGTTTTTGATTTTGTGCTTGTCTATGGTACTGTAATTTCTTTACTGGACTCTGGACTTCTAGTAAATATATTTTAGTTCTTATATCACTGCTAAAGTAGTGATTCTTTTGGGAAATAAGGGATGAGATTTGCTATTACAACATTATACTGACCTTTAATCTGTCATTTTAAATGAAGAAACTGAGACTCAGAAAGTGATTAACTTGACCAATCTTGTAGCTAATCAACCATAGAAGAAATTAGAATTAAAATTTTCTGACAGTTGAATGCTTATTTCATTATCTCACATTCAACCTCTCAGGAACTCAACGATTACAATCCTAGAAATGGAATTGATAGACCTGCTTCATCACCTTAAGAAGGCTATTGTAACAGTCAAAGGAAATAATGTGTATGAAAGAATTTTGTTAACTAAATAGTGCTATACAAATGTAAAGTATTATTTTATAAAATTGAAGGAAATATTTGTTCAGAATTATGATTATCAGTAATGTTCTAGTAAAATAAAGTAGTAATCCATAATGTTATTATTATATGATGGATCTTTGGAGTGTGGTAGTGTACTAGATGTAAATTGTGGTGACCTCCATGACTATAACATTCTAGGCAACTATGCCTTATCCACATCTCTGAGCAATCATAACCATAAACTTGATTCTGTCATTCTCATCTTAAGATTAGTCACCTAACCAAAGGGCGGGACAGGTATTGGCTAGCCTTATTTCCCACCTCTTACCAGCTCTCCTGCCCATGTACGCACTTCAATTAAGCTGAACCAATTCAAATTTGTCTCCTGGGAATTTCAAGTAAGGAATACAAAGAGCATAAAGCAGTTAACATCAGTAACTAAAACTGAAATTTTATGATAAATACAAGGACTAGAAAAAAACAAAGGAAAGGAAAACTTCACCAGTATAAGGAGAAAGTTTGGTTTCTGATGCCATTATATTACCAGACCCATTTCCACTTGGGTTCAATATGTATCTTTAATAATTCCCCGTTTTTTGGTTTTTGGTTTTTTTTTTTTTGGCTGTTTTTTAAATCTGGGATAGAAGAGAGTCTTTTATCTTTCACTCAAAAACTCTTAACTGTGACAGGAGGAAGTTTTATTCACATATAAGTTTTATTCATATATAAATAAGCATTTCAGTTTCTACCTCACAATCCATGGCCATATGAGATTCTATAGATATGCCCAAATAAGACATTTAACTCATTTTACCCATCAAAGAAAGAAAATAATTTTGCTGAAAATTAGGGCAACTATTTTTGAGATCATGAAATTTCAAGAACTGGCAAATACCAACAGAGGAACCCACTGGATTCTCTTTAGAAAAATTACTTAGACATGGAAAAGATGCCCAATATTCTGTATGTAAAGAAGCTGCCTTATTTCAATAACCAATGGAAGTAATGAGAACAGTAAATAGCAATGAGCTAAGGTCAGCTCTGGTGCATTTCTTATTAAAATTTAATACACTGACATTCTGGTTTATCTTACACATTACTCTCATACTTTGGACAATATGAGTCTATTCCTGAAACATGAATCTGTTTTTGCCGTTCTGACGGAATTATCATTTTAAGTCTCCAGGAGTGAGAGCCAGATAATGGGCCATGGAAATAGGATTGGGGAAGCACTGCCTTGTGACTCTTCTTGAGGTATATCTTGTGTTTTCCTAAGCACACAAAATGCCTTATTTTGTTTTCCTTAGCAATCACCATATCTCCTTGTAACATTACATTGAATGATTGTTTAAAACTGAAGAAAATCAAGTTCTATCACTAACCAGTTGAATGATATTGTCCAAGTTATATAACTTCTCTGTACCTCATACTTTTTATGTGTGCAATGAAGGGACTAAAGTTAATGATCTATGTCATGCCTTCCAGGTTAGCATCCTATGTTCTATGCAATATACGTATACACATGTAAATATCATCTTGCAAGACTGCGTGAGTAACAGCTCTCTTGTCTTCTCTAGCAACAAAACACCATCACTACTGGTTAAACATCCTTCTCTGCAGTTCTAATTTCCTCTTGGATAGTGATATTTTCTTCCAAGCCACATACCATCTCTATTGATTTCCTTTCTTATCCTTTTAATTCCCTCACGCCCCTTTCTACTTCTGCATTTATTTTCCTCCTCCACTATTCTTTTCTTCAGCCTTAATCAATTCATTTATTATAACATTTTCTACATTTAAAAATAGATAACTCAAGAGTAAATTATTCTAACTCACTTGTATTTAGAATACTTTTTATCCTGAGACAAAGAAACCACCAGTGTTTAGCAGACATAAAATATTTAGCTTTAAATTTTCTTTAAATATTTGATTTGATTTGTTTCCTATGACTTTTTTTTATAAATAAAATATGACCCTGGATAATGATTAGGACATCAGAAACGTTCCTATCGGCAATTCTATTATCTAGGGGAATTGCTTGTAATTAACTGGAAATATTGATTACTTAGTTGTTTTTCACCATATAACCACAAACATACTCATTATATAAATGTTAGTTGAACTATTAGATAACAGTTTTAAATTTCAATTTATCCAATACTTAATGCTTTAATCTCTTTCAAAACTCAATAACTAGTTTACCATCTACTTATTCAGATTAGCTATCTACTTCACTGAGGTCCTTACAATAAATGAGCCTGCTTTTATTGAGACATACTGTATGCTGAACCTTATGCTCAGTACTCTGGAAGATTAAATATATATATATATATATATACACTCCTAGTTTTTATCTTACATACATTTAAAAAATCTAGAATATATGATATAAACTGTTAGGTACTTTAGAAGTTCAGAGAAATCATTATTGTATACCAATAGAATTGAAAAAGATTTCTTGGAGTTTGTGTGAAATGTCTTCCACTTTCTATATCTGCTTTGCTCACCTTCTACACCATCAGGAACTGCTGAAAGTATTTATCCTTTAAAGACCACTTTAAATTCTACCTCTACCATAACGATTTGGTTCTGTCTTGGCACTTACCTCAAAAACTCATATTTATGAAAATAGCCTGAAAATTGAAAAGTTGTATAAAGATATAAGTTGTAATTTATTTGACCTCCCCGAAGATGTTGGCCAGTTTATTTGTTCATTCAACAGATATTTATTAGTGTCTACTATAAGCAAGGCACTTTGGAGGGCAAAGAAGACATGGAATTTAGAGCTTACACTCTGTTCTGTTGATTGAAAGAGTACAAAAAAGCTGTACTCTGAAAGTATATTTTATGTCTCACTGGGAAAACATTCAGCTATAAATGCTGAAAATAGTTTAACAGAATACATGTTGTTTCCTGATCAAGGCCTGAGGCAATTGAGGCAATATGTGCTCTTACACACCAAAAAGACAAGGCTATGTCTTATACTATTTATGTACTGAGTAAAAGATAGCTTTCTTTCAACCACTAAATGCCTGAGAAATTCCCCAGGAAAACACTAAAAATCTCTACTCTCTATTCAAATCTAGGAAACTAGACTAATTTAGAAAGGCATGACTCAAATAGGGATTTGGAAAGTATAATATTAGGGAGTGAGAAGAGGATTCAAAGGGAAGTCATGGAAATTGTATACAAACATTTGAAAAGATGTTATATAGTAAAGGAACAACTGCAACAGTTACCATTTCCTTTTTGTTTACTAAGTACCAGGTGCAATGTACATTATATTATTAATTTCTCACAAGAACCCTGTGAGGTAGATAACTTCATACCTATTTTGTTTATCAGGGCCTCAAAAGGGCTCAGGTAATTTTTCCAAGGTCATAATATTAAAAAAGGCAGAATATAAATGCAAGTGTGTCTGACTCTAAAGCATGTACCCTTAACCACTAAACTCCTTGACTTCCTGATCAGCAAACGTGTATTCTATTCAACTATTTTTAGTATTTATAGCTGAATGTTTTCCCATTGAGAAGTAAAATATAATTCTAGAGTACAGTTGTTTTTAGTAGTCTTTCAACTAACAAAATAGAGTATAAGCTCTAAGTTCCATGTCTTCTTTGCCTTCCAAAATGCCTTACTTAGAATAGACACTAACAAATATCTATTGAACACATTGCTCCAAAAAGACTGATGGGAAAACTGTGACTGAATACAGGAAATAAAGGACTTTCTCTTAGAATATTCTCTCCATCAAGGCAGGTACTGTGCTTTTCTTGTTCACTGCTATATCTCTAATACAAAGTACCAATAACATAATACACACTTATATATTATTGATGCTATATGAAAAATAGAAATGTCATTCTTGTTTCATTGAGGAAGAAGCCATCAGAAGAGTACTTCCAGTGTGTGTGGTATGTTGCTGTTTTCCAAAGAGAGAGAAAAGACATATATGTGTGTGTGTGTGTGTGTGTATGTACAGTATATGTATATATGTACACATATACTGTACATATATTTCCTTATACTTAAAAAAAAAAAAGAAAGATTAGAAGGGTAGGGTATAGTTCAGCGGTAGGGCACATCGTTAGCATGCATAAGGTCCTGGATTTAATCCCCAGTATCTCCATTAAAAAAAAAAAGAAACATTTGAGATTTGGAAAAAGAAATGAAAGGTTAAATCAAGCATGATTTTTAAAAATGAAAATAAATCTATAAGGGAATGAAAGAAAAGAATGAAAGAAAAAGTGATAAAAGCAATCATATTTCTTTGAATATACCATATTTTGTAGATTTGCTTTGGAATCAATGTAAATATATAGAAGTTTGTAAAATAAAATACAATTTTTAAAGGTTATTCCTAAAAAATAAATTACAAAGTTAATCAAATGAGCCTAACTATATTAAGTTGATGGCATAACCAAAAAGAGAAAAATGTTTTAATTAACTTTAAAACACAGTAATTGAACAATATATCACTAAGGAAATGCATTCTAAGGATAAAACATATTGCTAAAAATATCAAGAACTGTTTCCTTTCATCATATTATTGGTGAGAGTGTTAGTATTGTTATTGCAAAAATTGTCTATATGTATTCTGGATAGTTTTGTCAAATAAATTGCAAGCAAAGAAGAGAGAGAAAGTGGGGGAACTATAGATTATTGTTTCAAATTTGGATAAAATTAGAATCACTTGCTTAGATTTACAAGTAAAACTGATGCCTATATTCTATCACTAGAGGTTTTATTTAATTAGTCAGGTGTATGGCTTGGACATTAGGGTTTTTAAAGCCCTCTACATAATTTTGATATTTAGCTAAGATTTTAAGCCACTACTATAGATTAAAAGAGACTCAAGAGACATATTAATAGAATGCAATGTTGTATGAAAATTAATTGTCCTAACTTTAAAAACATTAAAAAAAAATTTAAAAAGCATTATTAGGGTAATTTGAGCTATTAAGAGCTTATCATTAAGATTTTTCGTTATACTAGGACTGTGACGATGTTTTAAAAGAATTCTTATGTTTTAGTAATTCATATTGAAATACTTATAGATAAAATGATATAATGTTTTATTTCAAAAAAATCAGGAAGGGTTTTGAAGGGGAGAGATAAAGTAAGTTTGACCGTAAGTGATAACTCTTGAAGCTGAATGGCGGGTGTGATGTGGGGGTTATCACACTATTGTCCTAACCTTTTTAATATGAGTGTATTTTTTCATAATACAAAGTAATAACAAATATAATGGCACTTCCGTATTGTCCCTTCTTCCAAATCAATCAATCTAACCTATACTTTTGCCCATTTACTATTCCTCTTGTTACAATGGGATAAACTCTCCTATAAATTTCCCATTATCCTCTTTTCTAACTTCTCTATTGGACTCGTTCAAATTAAGATTTCATCCTTACCACACTACAGAAATAACTCTGATCAAGGCCAGTAATGTCTTCTATATTACAAATTTGAACAAGTGATTTGAGTCCTCCTACAACTTGACCTATCTATGTAATTTGACAGTTCATCACTCATGAAACATTTTCTTCACTTGGCTTTGAGGTCATCACGCTCCCATGGCTACCCTTTTTTTATCTCGGTGACCTCTCATTCTTAATCTTTTTTTGCTGGTTTATCCTTATAATTTTACCTTCATACGCTGGGGTGTTTCTGTTCTTGAACCGCATCTCTTCTCTATCTATACTTAGTCCTTTGAGAAGGTCATCTTCCGCCATGGCTCTAAATACCATTCATATGCTGATTTTTCCAAGTTATGTATCTCTATCACATAATGCATAGCAGTCTTGTATGCTCTTTAAATATTAAATACTCTGTAATTGATCACAAAGACCACTTTAATAATTTTTAAAAGGTAGAAATCTTAGATATATTCTCTGAACAAAGTGGGATTATACCAAAAGTAGAAAAATAAAAGAGATAATCAAAGCTAACCAACAGAACCTTAGCCACTTGACATTTAATTAAAAAATCAAAATTGAAAGTACAAATCACTTAGCAATAAAAAAAAAAGCTCATACCAAACGTAAACTATGAACTATTCAGAAGAAATTTCATAGTATTTAATGTTTTATTAGAGGAGAAACATTAGAAATTAATAAACTAAAGATACACCTTAAGAACTTATAAGAAGAAGTGGTAGAGAAAAAAAAAGATAAATGCTGAAAGGAATACATTAGAAAATAAATGTTAAATTTGATAAATAAATCAAAGAAATATGTAATGTTTAGAATGTTTAGCTGAATCATCAAAAATACATGAAAAAAATGTATATGTAACATTTTAAAGGAAGAATTGGACTTAATTCAAATATGAGAGTTAGCCTAGATTTCAAAAGGCTTCTACAACTTTAATGAAATGAGATTTGATACATGCTGCATAGCTACATGAGCCACAGGAAAGCTGGAACTCACAGAACCCCTTGATTCTAACGTCCACTTAATGAGGAATAATAGTCAGGGCCAGTAATTTCTTTTAATTTAATTTTTGGGAGGGTAATTAGATTTATTTATTTATTTAATTTTAGAGGAGGTACTGGGGATTGAACCCAGGACCTTGTGCATGCTAAACATGCGTTCTACCACTTTGAGCTATACCCTCCCCCACCAGGGCCAATAATTTTTTAAGATCAAATGCCCTGGCTATTAATTGTTAAATAAGTCCGTATAAAGCCCCTAAATTTCTTTAAATGATGTTTCTCTCAAACTTTCTTTAAGTGCTCTTTAAAAAGCAACCAGAACTCTTGAGAATATAAACTAAATCTTGTGTGTGTGTGTGTTTTTCTCTATCTCTGCATTGCACTCTTTGCCTGTGTACTGCAGAGTTCTGTATAGAACATGAATTAATACCAACAGTCAGCTATCCAAGCTATCCTGAAAACTGTGACCTAATCAAGTCTTAGGGGACATTGTTTGCTATAAATAATTATATATATATATAGCTTTTTTAGTTGTTCTGGAAGGAAACTGGTATGCATTGATTCTTATGGCAAGTAACTTGATTAAATTGAAAATAATTCTCCTGTCTTTTCTTTGCATATGCAATACATTGTGAATTGGCAACTGCTTTGCAGGAAAAAAAGTACTTGAAACTTAAAACCATATAAGGGTTTTGTTTTGTGTCTTTGTATTTTGTACTTACTGCATTTTGCATCTATAGAAACCCATTATCCTAAGTAGGTTGTGATATATTTTTCAAAATGTTAAGTTTTATTTAATGATTGAAGAGTTTGCAGGGCCACAATATCCTGATGCTTCAATTTACTTCACTTCACTTTCATTAATCTAAATAATTTAACTCTCTTAAGACCGAGCTGAAAATGTGCTGAATATAGATAGTATATACCAGAAAAGTTGGGTTTAGTGTCTCTTTATGTTCTCTAAAGATGTAGCACTGCCAAGTTGAAGATTTTTGTCAATTCAGTTCCTCTACACTGGAATGTTACTGTATGCACTGAGATAAAAGTTGCAAATTAAAATTTTAAGGTGGAAAATTTATATACGTATAAGCAGCTATCTATAAATAGTTCTTTACTTACAGAAAAATGATTACTAAATCTTTTGAAATTATGACTGTTATCTACTCCCGAGTCAGTAATAAACCAAGTATAATCACTGTCACATTAGTCACTTTATTTGTTCTATTTTTTCTCATTAGGTTCATATGAATCACGGTAAGTTGCTACATTCATCCTTAGGTTTATGAACCTGGAAATGTCAAAAAACAAAATATAGAAATGCCTTCTAAACCATATTCACCATTGTCAGAATAAATTACAGTAATATTTAAAATCATTATAGACATCAATAGCAAAGTCTCTTAGGCAACTTCAAAATCTGTCCCCTAATTGATTAATATATTTGATTTAGGTAATATAACGACTCCAAGAGCATTTCTCCTGTGACTGAAATCATGAGCATGACATCACCAGATAGAGAACTATTATTCAGTTGGGTTTATTAAGATTGTTTTGCTTACTTACTATTTCATTAAAACTTACAACAAGAATACAATGGGAAAAAAGTAGGTATTACCTATCAATCTGATAGTCAGAAAAGGTAACTAATAGAGAGGTTTTGTCTCATAAGTCATTAAACTGATTGTTTTCTCATTATTACTTTTATAATGTTCTCCTATTCTGTGATTGAGCTCATTTGATGGGACAAATAAATTAATTCACCACCTAATACTGGAGGATGGGTAAAGACGAAAATTAGTTAATAAGGGAGGCAGAGAAACAAAAGGAGTTTTATAATGCTTCTCTGATAAAACAAAAATAAAAACAAAAACAGCTCCTCAAATATTGACACTATGAGTGTGGTGGGCTTTATCCAAAATACTTTACAACTAGTATGGTATGGACAGCATCAACTAGTCATAATAGCCATTGTGACTAGTTAATATTTATCCTAAGCTAAATATATGCTACATGGTTCTAGAAATATGAATCAAAAGTAATACAAATTAAATATTCAGTTAACACTTGGTCCAAGCTGACAAAAAAAGTTATTGATTTGTTCTCAACATGATAGACAGTCTTTGTGATTACTTATTTCCGATAAACACAAAATATAGAAAAAATAAATGAAAGAATGTATCATATAAAGCACATGATACTAATTCATTGTAGAAATAAAACTGAAAATAAAGTTAAAACTTAAAATCCTTCAAAATGCTATATGGTGCTAAATTACTTTTACTATGATATACATATGATTATATAAATATAATATATATTTAATATGATGTACATATATAATATGTATATATACCATTTAGTGTGTGCATGTATGTGTATATATGTGTGTGTATGTATGTATATATATAAAACATAGATGGGCCAAGTTAATTTAGCTCAATTTCTCTGAAACGGAGTTAAAATAGCATTAAGTTGATTTTTTAAATGCATACATTTAAAATACATAAATAACAGGGGGAGAAACCCAAATTTTGAAACGTGGAAAGCAGATGAACTACTTTAACTGACATAGAAATCCCAAAGAACTGCACCTGAAGGTGCCAGTAGGGAAAACAGAGAATCATTTTAATTTATATCACAAAATCCCCAAAAGATTCTTTAAAAGTGTGGAGTTTAAGACAATGAAATGACAAGCCACAAACTGGCAGAACGTATTTGCAAAAGACACATCTGATAAAGGACTGTTATGCAAAATAAACACAGAACTCTTAAAACTCAACAATAAGAACGTACAAAAAACCCAATTAAAAAATAAGTCAGAGACCTTAACAGACAACTCATCAAAGAAGATATACAGATGGCAAATAAGCATATGAAAAGATGCTTCATTTCATGTATCATTAGGGAAATGCAAATTAAAACAATAAGATGTCACTACATATCTATTAGAATGGCCAAAATCCAGAATGCTGACAATACCAAATTCCTCTCCAATTATGAACCTGTAAAATCAAACATTATGTGCTTCCAAATACAGTGTGGGACAGGCATCGAATAGGTACTCCCATTCCAAAAGGGAGAAATAAGAAACAAGAAAGTGTTGCCAGTGGATGTAACTGGTGTTCCAGGTTCTTATCCCATCTCAGAAAGAATTCAGAGACAAGACGTAGTGGTTAAAAAGAGAAAAGTAAGAATTTATTAAAGGATGGATAGTATACTCTCAAGGGGAGAGTGCGCAGGCTCAGGTGAGCAGCTGCCCCAAGTTTCTTTGGCAAGTTGGTTACATAAGGTGTAAAAATGAATGGGCAGAATATTCATTAGAGTGGGAAGGGTCTGGGGTCATATTCTCTGATTTTCATTCTAATTCCACCTTCCCAAAGGGAGGAGGGATTTTTGTCTTTATTTAGTCTGGATCAGAAGTGTCATGGCGTCAGTGCATGATGGGTACTTGTAATCTGCAAGGCTAATTTTATTGAAATCAGGGCATAAAGAGCAAAACGTTGCATTCAGACACTGGAGATTCCTGCCTTTTCCCATCTTTCTTTGTTGGCCTCCAGGACACTTGTCACCCCAAAGTTGTGATCACTTACCAGCCCAGAGGTTCCAGCTTTTCTTCCTCTGCCCAGGGACCCTTGGTGCTTACACGATGTATGGTTTTCTGTATTTGGCCTGTGCCCCTCCTTTCTGCCCAATTCCTGCCATTTGGCCTGTGTCCTCCTTTCTCTGCTTATATCTAGCTATCTGCCTGTGCTAACAAAAGGAGTGATAGGTTCTGAGTAAGTCCAAAACTTTGAGACTTGAGAATCTTTTTTGACTCAATATTTTGCCCTCCAGGCCAATTGGGGAGGAGTCTCTACCTTCTGGACACACTGAAGCAGATACCTCACTTTTTGGACCCATTACCGCAGGGATCCCTGCATTCCAGACCCATGAGGGTGAACACTCTTGCCTTCAGCAAACACTGTAGCAGAGCTTGAGTCCCCAAGTCTCCTGGCAGCACTGCCTTCAAGGTGGCTTTGTGCCTGGTCATGCCCTTGTGATGGTTCTTTGTGGTGGCTCCACCTCCCTGGCAGCTCCTTGCCTGAATTATGTACCTGGCCTAGGCTCCTTGAGGCTGGAATCCTGTGTCAGTTTCTCTAACAATCTGGGTTCATGGGACCAACCCTACTCCCAGGGCTCCACTGGGCATTGCCGTAAATAGGGCCCTCTGCTGTGGTCCTGTGTTATTTGGGGCTCTAGTAATCTGAGCCTGTGATGGGAGGAGCTGCCTCATGAGCTCTGAAATGCCTTTAGGGTCATTCTTCCATTGTCTTGGACAGTATATCCTGGCTTCCGTTTAGAAGCTTGACTAGTCTCTACATTGTCTTGACAAACAGCTCCTAGCTGCTGTTGAGATGGCTGATCCAAAACATAGTATTGTTTTCAAATTTAGCCACACCCCTCATGGACTTTCTCATTGTATCCAATATGGAGAGGCTGAGAGTTTTGCACATTTTTAAGCTTTGTCTCCCTTTTGTTTAACAATGCCATCTTTAAATCTTTTCTCTCTTCTTGCATTTTATTATAAGCATTCAAGAGAAATCATGGCACTCCTTCAACACTTTGCTGAGATATTTCCTCAGCCAAATATCCAATTTTATCACTCACAAATTCTACCTTTCACAAAGCTCTAGGGCACAGACACAATTCAGCCAACCTCTTTGCCACTTTATAACAAAGTTTATCTTTCCTCCAGTTTTCAATAACATGTTTCTATTTCCATCTGAGACTTCATCTAAATGACCTTTACTATTCATATTTCTATCAACATCTGTTCACAATCACTTAAATATTCTCTAAGAAGACTGAAGCTTTCTCTGAAACTGAGGAGGAAAGAGCTCTCTGCAGGGCAGGAAGCCCCTTTGGTCTTGCCACTAATCTTAAACCAGGTACTCCCATGCCTTTTTTCTTTTGATCACAGGATACCTTGCCTAACCTGTTGGTCCTTTTTTCTGCAGATAAAAGAGGTAGAAATGGAGAATAAGTAATTAACAAATGACCAGATCTGACTTCCCCTTGGGTAATCTCACAAAAAAACTGTGTGAACAAGATAGCACCTTAAGAAAATTCAGAGAGCTGACAAGCCTGCATGACAAACCTGCACTCAGTCCAGGAGGTGGCGTTGACCCTGACCCCTATCTCAGTGATTACTTTCCTTTTTCCCTTTAAAAACTTCCACGGCTGAGCAGAATATTGAGATAGTCTTTGGGGACATAAGCCTGCCATCTCCCCAGATTGCCAACATTCTGATTAAAAGCAATTTTCCTTTCTATCAACATTGCCTCTTTGCTTATTGATTTAAAAAGTGGTGAGCAGCCATCCTATATTGGGTAACATCTCTATAGCTCTCCTGTTTTCCTTCTACACTGTCACACAATCTCTCAACATTCCATTGACCATAAAACTCTTTCAGCCTCTATTCATTACCCAGTTCCAAAAGCACTAGCACATTTTTAGGCTTTTTTTTTTTTTTTTTTTTTTTGTAGCAGTAACCCCATTTCTTGGTACTGATTATCTACCTTAGCCTATTTGGCCTGCTATAAAAAAATACTGTAGGCTAGATGGCTTATAAAGAACAGAAATAAATTTTTTACAGTTCTGAGGGCTGGGAAGTCCAAGATCAGGGTGCTGAAAGATTTGCTGTCTGATTAGAGCCCACTTCCTTGTTCATAGATGCTGTGTTTTTGCCATGTGTTTACATGGCAGAAGGGGCAGAGGAATGTTATCCAACCAGGTTTGTTTGCCCAATGTACAGCAAATTAAATGCTGAGATCCTGAGGTCTGCAGCAGAAAAAGAGTTAATTCACAAAGCAGCCAAGTGAGGGTAGGAGACAGGAGAAAAAGCCTCAAATCTGCCTCCCTGAAGGTCAGGGGCTTGGGATACTTATGAGATAAATAAGCAAGGAGATCTTAGGTGTGGGGAAAGGTGATTGGATGTAGAGAAAGGGTGAGGTAATTGGTGTTCTCTACAGGCATATCTGAGTTACACGGTTCTTCACTGGATGCATGTTAAAAAATGAAGGCACTTAGCATGATCTCAGGGTAGAGATTTTGGCCCTCTGATATCAAAAGGCTATTCATCAGATACTTGCACAGGCTCAGTTTTAGGGCTGGTTGTCCCAATCTGTCTATGCCCACTTGAACTGGACAAGAGCTGACTTCAAGCTCCTGAAAAACAGCTTACGTCTTCTGTTACTATAGTGACCCATATGTCAGAGGTGTTGTTACTGGAGCATAGGTTCATGTCTTGTTGCAGAAAGAATTTAGAGACAAAACACCCATTAGTTAGGAAAGTGAAGATTTATTAAACGATAGTACCTTCTTAAGGGGAGAGCTGGCAGAATGGCAGACTCTTGTGAGAAGCTGCCCTGAGTTTCTCCAGCAAGCTGCTTTATGGAGTGTGAAAATGAATGGGCAGAATATTCACTGGGGAGGGATGGGTTTGGGGTTATATTTCCTGATTTTCATCCCAGCTCCACCTTCCCAAGGGGAGGAGGGTTTTTTGTTCTTATTTGGTCTGGATTGGAAGTCTCATGGTGTTGGTGCATGATGGGTACTTCTAATCTGCAAGGTTAATTTTATTGCAATGAGGGAATAATGAGCAAAAGTTACATTCAAACATTGGAGATTCCTCCCTTTTCCCAACCTTCTTTGCCTCTCTTTAGTATCCTTGTCAGAACAAAATGTGTCATTTTCTGTCAGTCTAGAGGATCCTCCTTTTCATTGTTTGCCCAAGAACCCCCATTGTTCACAAGATGTATGGTTTCCTGCCATTTGGCCTGTGTCCCCCTTTCTCTGCTAACATCTAGCTGTCTACCTGTTCTAACATTGTTATCTATAGGGGGTGGTTAGGGAGCCTCATGATATATTATGTAGTCTATGTGAAGCTTGAAGGGTATGCAGTTTGCAAAAATAAGATGAACTTGATCAGTGAAAGCAAGTAACAAGAGGAGGGGATTTTAACAGACTCCTCCCTTATCTACTGTTCTGTAAGACAAGCTCAAGAATTTCTGTTAGTCACCAGTTTCTGTTAACCCTATGGAGCATGGTTTAGGGAACTTTCTCAATCCTCTTTTATAAGGACACTTATATCATTCATGAGGTCTCTTCCTTCACAACCTAATTATCTCTGAAAGGCATTACCTCCTAAAACCATCACCTTGGGGGTTAGGATTTCAACATATAATGTTTTGGGGAAAGAAACATTCAGACCATAGCAGCATGTTTGGTTTCTCCTGAGGCCGTTTTTCTTGGCCTTGCAGATGGCTCCCTTCTTGGACATTTTTCTGTGCATGTGCATTCCTGGTGTCTCTTCCTCTTCTTATAAAGACACCTGACCTATTGGATTAGGGTCCTAACCTTATGATCTCACTTAATCCTAATTACCTCCATAAAGCCATGTCTCCAAATTCAGTCATACTGGGGGTTACGGCTTCAACATACACATTTTGAGGAAACACAATTTGGTCCACAAAAGTTCTCAACAAAGCCTCATATCCAGAAACAGGGGAAAAAAATCTACAAATTCAGTAAGAAAAATAGCCTGAAAAGAATGTGAGTAAAATACTTAAAAATGATCTTCCCAAAATCAAAATACAAATGCCATTAAAAATTCTGAAAATGCCCCAGTCAGTAATTTGAGATATTCAAATTAAAATTATTAAAAGATATCATGGCATGCTCCCAAGATTGTTAAAATCACAGTCTGATAATATGGCACAATGGGAATTCCAATATACAGCTAGTGCAAGCATAAATTGGTATAATCACTTTGAAAAATTGACATTACCTAGCAAAATTGAACATAAATAAACTCTTTCACCGCTCATTTTTATTTTTGTACTTATGTTCTAAAGAAGTTCAGACTTACACACACCAAGATGCATATATTTGTGCATCCATAGCAACTTTGTTATAACCAACATTTTTGAAAACAGTACAAATATTTATAAAAGTAAGATGCATTTATAAATTATGCCACATGCATCCACAATTCATTTAAAATACTAGTGGAAATAAACAAAATATGGTGATAAAAAAGTGACCCTCCTATGCATAATTTTAAATGAAAAAAGTTACAAAATAATAATACATGCAGTATCATTCCATGTGTATAAATTTCAAAAACAGGAAAATATTTTTTAAGGGCTTCAAACACTAGTGGTAAAATAATAAAGAAAAGTAAAGTAAATAATACTTCAAAAGTCAGTATAGAAATTAATTTTAAGTTGATGGAAAAACCTTTTGAATAGAATAGGGAAAGTGAGAGTCCTGAGGAGTTGACAATATTGCATTTTTAAAATTTTATATAATTCTACACATGTTTATATTGAGAAGATATTTATGCAAGTGAATGAGAAAATGAAGATGAATTAAGAATAATTTTAAAAACCAAACAAATGCGAATACAGGATAATTATTAACTCAAGGGAAAAAGGGGATTTAAAAAAATGAAATACCATGAATAGCCTTTCAAAAATATTGTAATCTAAGCAATAAATATTGATTTAAACAAAATATAAAAACAAAATTAGAGATATGAGAACAAAAATGTTGCATACAGAAGGGCTTTGAGTGGGAGATAGGGTGTTTTTTTAATAAAGTATAAATTGTTATTTTCCATAAGGAAAGACAACAGAAAATCTTGGGAGCTGAAAATCTAAGAATGGCCAAAAATAGCTTATTAAAGATAAGGAGTAAATAGCAAAAGAATCACTTTAAAAAGTTGAAAGTGGTTGATTGAAGAACAGGAAATGAAGGATGAGGCAGAATCAAGTTTTTAATAATAAACCTTAAAGAAATTTATATAACTATGACTATTTTATTTCTAAAAATCTTTTTAATGAACTATCACATAGATGAAAGCAAATTAATGAAAGAGTATGCTAAATGATTACAAAGTAAGCAGAGACATTCAATCACCACTTAGACTGAGAAAGAGATATTATCAGTGTCCCAGAAGCAATCTTTATACCTTCTCACCAGTCACTAATTCCTTCTTCTACCCCCAAATTTCTCACTTTCCAGATTCTGAAATCATAAATTAGTTTTGCTAATTTTTAACTTTATAAGAATGGAATTATACAGTGTATACTCTTTAGCATCTAATTTATTTCACTATGTTCATGAGATTTGTTGCTATTGAGCAAAGAGTTGACTCATTTTAAGGCTATACAGTACTCGTTGGGGCTATTACAAATAAACCACCATTAACTTTCTCGCACGTCTTTTCACACGTGCATACAATTTTGTTAGGTGCAGAGCTAGGAGTGACATTTTTGGAGCCATAGATTGGATGACCACATAATGTGTTTCCTAAACTATGATGAATGTACAATTCTGTTCATATTTAAAGTGTGAAGTTTGTGTGTTATGATATGAGTGATGTCTTTGAGAATAAAGTGAGGTGCTATTTATAACTATTCTGGTGCAACAAATAAAAACTCAGACTATTTCAGATAATTGACACATATGGTCATGCTAGTCTTAGGGTATATATTTCATCAAATTTGCTAGACATTGCCAATTTTTCCAAAGTGACTATACTAATTTTTATATACTTGTCAGAAGTCTAAAAAATGTTTCTACTATTCACACCTTTGCTAATGGCTGTTACTGTCTTTTATTTTACTTTACTTTACTTTATTTTATTTAGTTTTATTAATCTTAGTGAGTATAGTGATTATTCTTGTGGCTTAAATTTATAGTTACCTGATTAAAGAATTTGAGCACCATTTTATATGTACATTTATTTGCCATTTGTGTATCTTTGTGAACTGTCTGTTTTAGTCTCTTGTTCATTTTTCTTTTGATTTAGCACTTTTTAAAAATGGATCTGTTGGAGTTTTTAAATATGTTTCCTATACAAGTTTTTTTTGGTTACATGTGTTGCAAACCTTCCATACAGTGTTTTGTGGTTGTACTCTCCTAATGGCTCTTAATTTTAATATAATTAATCAATCAATATTATTATTTATAAATAGTAAACTTAACATCTAGTTTAAAGAAATCTTTCTCTATCACATGATCATGAAGATATTATCCTTTATTCTATTTTAGAAGGCTTTTTCTTTGTACCTTTACATTCACATATATCACTTTTCATATAGTGTGAGAGAGCTGTGAAGTTTTATTACCTTTCTTTCATATAAATATCCAATTGATTCATTACTTTTTAGTGAGAAGGCCATTTTCCCCTATTTTCAAAATGACCTTCCTAATAAATCAAAGATCTATCTTCATAAGAATCTATTTCTGGCCTCTCTTATGGTCTATTAGTTGATTATTGTGCCAACGTCACACTCTCTTAGTTTCTTTACCTTTATAATAATTTAATATCTGTTAGTTTATGTTGTCTAGAACTGTTCTTCTAAATTATCAATTCAGCTACTCTTATTTTACATATACATTTGAGAATCAGCTTGTCAGTTTCCAAGAAAAATCATCTGGTTCACACATTTTAATTGTGATTGTATTGAAACTACAGATCAATCTCAGAAAAATCAGCATATTTATCATACTGATGTTTCCAATTCTTGAAGGTGGTATATCCTTCCATTTATTTATGTCTTCCTCAAATTTCAGGGCTATTCATAGATTTTTTTCCCAGCTTTATTGAGGTGTAATTAACAAAACTGTAGGATATTTAAAGGGTACATACAACATGTGAAAGAACTCCCCCCACTGAGTTAGCTAACAGATCAATCGTCTCATTATAGTTTTCTGTTTAGAAATATTTCATATCTTTGATTTGCTCCTGGACATTTTTTTCTTCTATTGTAAATAGTATTTTTTAAAATTTCATTTTCTAACCTTATGCTACCAATATATAAATGCCATTTTTTGTATATTGACCTTTTTTGGTCTATCATCATTGTTAAACTCATTTTTTGATTTTAATAATTTGTCTATAGATTATTTTCATGTTGTGAAAATGACAGTTGTATTTCTCCCTTTTCAATTCTTTTATAGTCTATTTTTTCTTTGCCTTATTTCACTGGATAAGATTTCTGGTACAGTGATGAATATATGTGACAATGGTGTTGTTTGTTATCTTAAAAGGAAAGCTTTCAACTTTTCATTTTTATGTGTGGTATTTGTTGCTAGGTTTTTATAGATACAATACATAATAATAAGGAAATTTGTTTCTGTGATATTGTGATTTATAGTAAGAAATACATATTTGATCTTAGTCCCTTTTCCTGGCTCAGAGCTTCTAAAACCCTTGGAATTTCCTGAGCAATGGGAGCATTTTTTTGTTGTTGTTATAATATTTGGTCTCCTGTCCTCAATTCCTGAAATTGCTCCAGAACCATAAAGGTGAAAGTGCCATTCTGTTATTCACAGTGAGCCTCTTTCAATCACAACTGAGTTTTTGTTAATGAGATAACTTTTGGAAATCCTCAAAAGATGGGGGTACATTTGCCAGGGGAATCAATCACAAATAGAAGGTTGTGACTTTTAGGCCCACTGACTGATTTCCAGGGACAAGAGAGGGCTGGAGGTTAAATCAATGACTACTGGCTAATGATTTAACCAACCATGCCTATGTAATAAAGCCTCCACAAAAACCCCAAAGGAGAGGGTTTTCTGAATTGGAGAGCCAGAACACTTCCATGTGCTACCATTCCAGGTTCCAAACTCCACAAGAAGAGACACTCCTTTGTTCATGGCCTTTCCCTATATATCTCCTCATCTGGCTGTTGATTTATATCACTGAATATTCTCTGTAATAAATCAGCAGCCTAGTGAGTAAATTGGTTTCCTGAGTTCTGTGAGCTGCTCTAACAAATTAATTGAACCCAAGGAGGAGGTCGTGGGAACCACTGATTTATAGCCAGTTTCTCAGAAGGACAGGTAACACTCTGAACTTGCTATTGGCATCTGAAGTGTGGGACAGTCTTGTGAGCCTGAACCCTTAACCTGTGGAATCTGATGCTATCTCTGGGTAGATAGTGTCAGAATTGAGTTGAATTGTAGGAAACCCAGCTGGTGTTAGAAAATTGGCTGATGGTGCAGGGGCAAAAAACAAACAAACAAATTACACACTGTAATTGGGTAACAAGAATCATTAGTCTTATTCCAGGACTCTTAGTAGTTTTTATACTGAATGAAAATTGCATTTTATCAAATACTTTTTTTATCTGTGTCAATAGAGATAATTATTTAATTTTTCTCCCTTTTTCTGTTAAATTGGCAGATTGCTTTTACTCATTTGTAATGTTTAACTTGAAATCTTGGGAAAATGAACTACAATGATGTATTATTTTTACATATTGGTGAATAGAGTTTACTAATACCTTGTTTAGAAGATTTTTACTATGTACAGGATTGAGTCAAATGTATTAAATTTTTTTCCTGTATGGTTTAAACTTTTTGTGGGCTTTTAAAAGATATCTTTCTCATCTTTGATATTATAAGCATATTATTTGTTTTTCTCTACACTTTTGAAGTTATATTTTTCACATTCAGAGCTTTAAACAAATTGAAGCTCATTCTTGTAATACGGTATTAATAGGAATCTAACTTTATATTTAACCACATGGCTTCTTTTGAAAAGCATGCTTATTCAAATAGGATAACCCTCCTTTCAGACCACTTTAATTAAGAAAACATGAACCTTTCAAATAACATAACTACCTGTCGAAATTATTTCATGGTTCTTGAAGTTCATCTTTATGCTTATTTCTAGAAAGAAGTAGATCATTTCTGAGAAATTTTATAAATCATTTTTTGGTGTACAGGTCTTCAAAATAATGGCATTATCTACAATTAGTTTGCTTGTAACAAACCATGTTAAGCTTTTTCCATGGAAAGCTTATCAAGTCAGGATGTGTTACCTAAGAAACATGCCCCAAAGCAGAAACTAGAAAGCAAATACAATGAAATCAATTCCAGTGTCTTAACCAGCCAATTTATTAATTGAACAAACCAAAAATGTGGTCAGCTGAAAGCATTTTTATGTGGAGGTGAATGAACCAGTGTGCTGTACTTTGTTATTAAGAAGTTCCACAGTAACTGATTCTACTTTATCTTTTCCTTATCTTTTGTGTATCTCTTAAAGCACAAGTGTAACCTTTCTAAATCTCATTCAGATTAGATGGTTTGAGTTGATGTACTCCAGTTTCATTAGAAATAACTAGAGGCAACAACAGTAATGGGGGATTAATGCCTGCCTAAATGTAGTCATTTTACAAATAATAGTCCAGTTTACTTCAATGAAGAGCGTCTCTTTTTTAGCATCTGTCTTCATTTAAGTTAGCAGTAGCAGAAGCTGACTTCATTGATGAACTCTTGAATTATGTCTAAACTTTCCCCATGTTTCTTTACAATGAATAACTATAACACCCATTTTGACATAACAGGGAGAATGTTCATACCCTCAATGCTCATATTTCAAAACTACAAGAAATACATCTGGATACACATTCCATTCTTGGCAATAATTATGGTGACTCCTTTAATATATATGTGCTTTAAGACGCATATTAAACATATATAGGTGTTTATATATATACATTTAAATAAATAAACATACACATATATATTTGCATGTGTGTATGGGTAAGGAGGAGAGTGGGGCAGAGAGAGAGAAAGGAAGGAAAGGAGGGAGGGAGGAAGAGGAAGAAAGGGAGAGAGAGATTGACAGAATCTATTTGACTTTTATTTTCCAGATTAACTGATGTTGAATCTTTGCAAAGTATTTTTTAATTGCATACATGAACAAGATTACCTGACCAATAGATACTTATAAATATAAATTTGGCATAAGTGGCATGGGTGGCAAAAGCAAATGTTAAGCCTTTATTTACTTAGACTGCTTGCCAAACACCAGTTTTATTTACTCTGATTGTGTTCATTTTAACTTTGCTGCTCTGTCTTCCACTTTCCAGCGCACAGTGCCATCATCCTCTCTTGAAAACATGATTTTCAGAAAATAGTAGCATATCACCAACCTGGCTATATTCCAGAGGCACCTAATGCCAAGCTCTTTTAAAGACTAGCATTCAATATTATGTGATACAAAAATAGCTCTGAAAAACAAAAGCCACCTGGTGTCTTTTGGGAGGGAATATGTTCATTGTAGAGTAGGCTTTTGAGTAACCATTATCGCATGTAAAGCAAAATAAATACTCATCAGGATGTATATATTTTCAAAATACAATGGGTCAATTATCAATATGTGTGTTTGATTATGTTTTAACTCAGATGTAAGTAATGGTTGAAGATTTATCCCTTGAAGGTTAAAAATATTAATACAACAAAATATTCTACCTGATGAGGAGTCAGTGGTAGTGGTTGAGGTGTTCTCTGTTTCTCTGTTCATTTATCCACTTTACTCAAGTTTACTACTGGTCGAGAAGGGGGCCATTTATCATAATTATGCATCAAGCTACTCTATGAGAAGAGCTCAATATTAGCATGAATCTATCTTTTCTCCTGTTGATGTTTTTCTTGTAGGAACTTCCTTGGACAGAAGGAGCTGTGGGACGATGTGACAAACATCATGAGAGGGAGAACAGCAGAGCAGAAAAAAATGGTTAGAGGGAGAACAAGAGATGGGGGATTTTTGTAAATTCAAAAGAAACTTAACTTGCTGTGGGCTGAAAGATGACCCAAGGAGAAAAATGTATATCTTTCCTTGGATTCCAAGGGTATATTTATGCTTAGTTACTATTAAGGTTAAGTTGTTCCTTCTAATGAGTTCTTTCAGGTAAAGGTACATATACACATGCAATTAACTTAATGATCAGGAACATGTGAATTAGTATGTCAAAACATTTCTATCACATGTGTAACTCTTGCTATTAGTCACATATTCACCCAAGAAACTAAATCAATAGTTTTTGATCATGATCATCCCTTTTCTATCAGCACAGCCCCTCCCAGTAGTTCTGGATACACCTGCTCTGCTGCATGGTTAGTATTCTCTCTGCTTGTACACAGTGAGAACAGACAGAAACACACATTTTGCAAGCATTTTCATTTGAAGTTACACAAACTTGTTAATAAAAATTAAGCTACAGAACAATCAAATAGGCACATTACTGATTAAAGTTAAATATTCCACAAAATAGCCATTTTTACACAGTCCATTTAATATGCATTACAAATTCCACTTTCATTAGAAAAAACCAAGAGGCAGGGGGTAGAGGGTTGGACATGGAGGGACTTTGAGACCATCAGCCTGAATTCTAAAGAGAGTAAGTTGCTGTCTGCTTCTAAGGTTGTCATCATAGTAAGCATCTGACAATAACAGATACATCCTCCAATACAATGAAACATGCGTAAAGAAAAGCACTACTCTTATTCCATGATTTTGTTCTTATGCACTCCTTGTCAATACCATTATTTTGCTCTCTTCCATTCTCTTCTGCCATCCTCCCAGAAATCACTAACACTAAATTTCTCAGTGCTATAAGTTTATGTAGCAGTACTTCAAAAAAATACTCCTCCATTAAGTTCTTCTATTACCAATATTTAAACAGAAAAATATCCTGAAAATCTGTTCCGCTTAAATCAAACTTTCAACTTTAATCAAATTTATTTTTTATTCATTAAAATCACATCACAAATAAAGCCATATATTTATAATAGAGGAATCTTTAGGTAATTTTATTTGAAAAGAGGTTATTATTTACAATGACACATTCTATTTGCATCAACACTATACTTTAAAAAATTTTAACATACAAAATTTGGTTTTTCATAACAGTTCTCTGAGGCTTAGAGCAATTGTCAAAAATATATTGACCGATTGAATTGCCTGGAATTTTAACTATTCAGAATTATACATTTCTTAGGAGTTGAATTAATTAGTTTAGAAAAAATGATGCTGCTTCTAGAGCATGTACTTTTGTATACATACCTCTGGTAATATATATATTTTAAAAATCTCTCATATGAGAAACAGAACAGACTCAAAAACTAATTTGTATACCCTTCAAAAAATGTTCATTCACCTCACCGAGTCTAGCATTTACTAAATGGTGACCATCAGGAGAGAAAATGTTTTAGCAATCAAGATAGAAAAAGCTATTCTAAGAAGAAAACACCTGTGTTACTTAATTATCCCTGTATGAGAGAGACATAAACATACTTAACTATGATTTCCTATAAACCTGGGACAATACAATAAAGTGTAGACGTATATTAATATCCTATTGATGCTGTAAAAAATTAACAAAAACTTAGTGGTTTAAAACAAAGATATTATCTTAACAGTTCTGGAGGTCAAAGTCTGAAATAGGCTTTGCAGGATTAAACCAAAGTGTGGGCAGAGCTGTGTTCCTTTTGGACATTCCAGGGGAGAATCCGATCCTTTCCTTTTCCAGCTTCTAGAGTTTGCCCACAGTCTTTGCTTTGTGGTTGCATTGTGCAAACTTTTGCTTCTGTAGTCACATCTCTTGAAACTGACCCGCTTGCTTCCCTCTTATAAGGACCCTATGATTACTGTGAGCCCATCTGAGTAATAATCCAGGACAATCTCCTAATCTTATGGTACTTGAGTAAAAAAACCCTCATTCTTCCTCCTTTGTGTGTCTGCTTTACTAATCACAGAGAACACTTCACTTCTGCCACTTCTGATCACCAATTTTGCGGGATTTTTCCCCCCATATCAAGTAATTTTCTGTGACACCAGTAGGGTATCCAACAATTTAACTCAATTCTGACCCTATCCATCTGAAGATAGTATCAGATCCCACAGGTTAAGGACTCAGTTCCACAAGATTGCTCCCCTACACACATACTTTAGTTGCCAATCACAAGTAACAAGCCCCCAAGTTCTCTGTAGCTTCTGTCCAAGTTGGCTACAAATTGGAGGTTCCCATGGATTAGATTATTTGCTAGAAGAACTCACAGAATCAGGAAAACACTTATGTTTATCAGTTTATTATATAATAAAATGTGGGATAAAGGTTAGAGATGAACAGCCAGATAAAGAGATACGTAGGGTGAGGTCTGGGAGGGTCTCAAGTGCAGGAGTTTTGTTCCCATGGAGTAGATGCATCATCTTCCTGGCTGGTGGATGTGTTCACCAACCTGGAAGCACTCCAAACCTTGTACTCTGGGGATTTTTATGGCAGCTTTATCACATTGGCATGATCCATCATTATTCCATTTCCAGCACTTCTCCCTTTCCTAGAGGATAGGGGGTGGGACTGAAAGTTCCAAGCTTCTAATCATGCATGGTCCTTCTGGTGACCAGCCCCCAACTGGGAGCCAACAAGCGATGCCTTATTAGAACGAAAGAGGCTCTCATCAACCAGGAAATTTCAAAAGATTTAGGAGCTATGTGTCAGAAACCAAGATCATAGACCAAATATTACAATGAAAGATGCTTCTAGTGTCCTTATCACACAGGAAATTATAAGGGTTTTAGGAGCTCTGTGGCAGAAACTGTGGGCAGAGAGCAGTATATATTTTTTCTAGTATTTCACAGTAATGAATTTAATTACATCTGCAAAGCCCCTTTTGTCATGTGTGGTAAAATATTCACAGGTTTCAGGGATTAGGAAGTGGACATTTATCTAGAGGGGGAGGGGCATGATTTGGCCCAACATGTCTTTTGATTTTGAGTACATTCAAATGTGGATAGTATATAACAGAAGCATAACCAAACTAAGTCTGGTGCACTGAAGCCCAACATCATAGGTGAATAGGTCAAATGCATTATAAATAAAACATTTCCAAAGTACAGCTGAATTCTCCCAGGGAAGCAATTCATTTAATGATGAGCTTGGCAACAGTTAATTAATCTCCAAATGCTCAATGACACCTTAATGAATTAATGACCTTATTCAATGACAATATAGATCATAATTAATATAATAAAAATAAAATTGAACAAAATTATCTTTTAATGTTTCTATATTTATTGTTATATTTATACACTTATTTTTAATAACAAAAACTGTGAATAATTTGGAGTGCTCATTAAAACCACTTGTAATTAAAACTCTCAAAGATATCCACTATTAAATTTTGTTCTTAATATTTCCAGGGTCTATGTGGATCTGTCTCCCTCCCTCCTTCCTTTTCTCCCTTGTACATAGAATATATTTATGTCTATTTCTCTTTAAAATAAGATTGTAATCATACTGTTTGTAAATCATTTTCTAATAAAATAAAATGAATGTTCCTATTTCATTAGTCTTCTAAAACATTATTTGAATTATTAGTAGTAATAGCATTTTTTAAAAGTTTTTTAGTTTTTTGCTTTAAAAACTGTGTTAGCCGATGTTGATTACCATAGTTACCTCCCCCTTCCTTGTTCTATGATCTCTTTCTTATTGGCAATATCCAAATTTTCCTTGTGTGTCTACTCGCCACATAGCTCAGTGTTCAGAGAAAGTGTTTCCCTCTCTAGTTCCAGAGAATAAATTAAATAAGTGAAAAATTTTGTTATTCTATTTCTCTTGCCAATTATTAGCCATGGATACATAACCCAATTCTGTGTACTGGCAACTAAAGAAGTCATCTCCTGTAGAACTTTTACCAGTGGTTTTCTTCACTATACTGGCATCCTTACTGTTTCTAGAACATGACACGGTATTGTAAAAGTAGCATTTAGGAACGTCTCCATATATGTAATCAATGGCTTAGATATAAAAGAGTACATAACACTATGATTTCATTTATATGAAATTCAAGAAAAAACAAAATTAATGAATGGAGAAATAGTCAGAATAGTGGTTGCCATTGGGAGAAATTGACTGAGAAGTAAGCCAAAAGAAACTTTGGGGTGCCAGAAATGTTCTACCTATTAATATGAATGTCATGCAATCATATATACATATATATAAAAGTATATTAAGTAGTTTATCCACTTAAAATTCTGCATTTTACATACTTTGCTGCTTATACTTTAAACTTTATTAAAAACTTTAAAAACAGTGAACAAATTATTGATAGACAAACAATCATAAGAGGAAAAAAAAGCACAAAAAAATGGGAAATTTTGAGGCAATTCATAACAACAAAACTCTAATAAATGAACTTAACCAAAAATATAGAAGGCCTTTCAGAAGAAAATGTCAAAATAAGAAACAAGTTAAATGGTAGAAAGAAGCAACAAAGCAAAGGAGAATCATAAGTGACCAAAAATACAAATACATTTTAATATCAGTAATAGCAAAAGAAATGCAAATTAGAATAACACTTTTAATTTATCATAATGTAAAATTTTTCAAATTGCAATTTTTCAGTGGAATGATACCAAGGGTTGTAGAGTTCAAGAAGACATGTGCTTGGACATTGTATAAATATTAACGTAAAGTGGATCTTCCTTTCTGGATGATGATGTAACAATACGTACTGAGAACTTTAAAAAGCATTATGGTGGGGTCATACATTTAGTCACTTTATATTGTTTATATCACTTATTTGCTTCACTCCTCCTGGCATTGCTTATAACACACTCACCCCAACTTCATCTCCACTAGCTAGCAGGAGAATAAAAATTTGACTGGTTCTGATATGATATACTCAATTTGATCTAAAATTTCAAATGTCTCTTTAGATAATTAGACTCTTGGATAGCCCAACCATTCAGATTTCTTCCCACTTCTGCTTCTCTTCAAAATGGTAACCAATTAAAAAAAATTGGTGACCAGTATAGGAAGCTTTATGTGATCTTGTGGCATTTTGGTGCAGGGACCATTTAGACTTATGCTAGGCATTCGGTGTGTACCAGTGGTTATGTGTTGAGGTGTGATTTGTCCAGTCCTGTTGCTGGGCATTCTGATGTGATCCCAAACTGGATTCTACTGCTAATATAACTCAGTCTGTTCTCTCTTGACTTAGGTGGGACCCTGGAGTTCTCAATCCCAACTTGACCATACCTTGACTCTGGTAGTTTTGTGCATCTCAAGCAATCTGTCTGCGCTTCCCACGTAGCTTGCAGCTCAGAAGATTTTCAGGTTACTGCATTGTTGCAGCCACAATGATATCCTCTGTTTGGCTCACAAACTGGATGCTCAGCCTTTGAGCATGCAGGAGTTTCCGCATGTCTCTCCTGTTAAAAGGAACTAAAGGCAGTTTGAGAATGTAAATCCAGGCTCTCTCCCTGTCATTTTTTATATTGATGCAGTTACCATTATGAAAGGGCAACTTGTAAAGTGATTTCTTCACAGTGTCCTAAAAGGAGAACAAATTAAAAAACATCTTTGATGGTTTCAGCAATCATCTTAATCTTTCTAACAATTCCCATAATGCACTGTGCTAGAAAATAAGGGCTTTTCTCTCACCTGTGTGACTGAGGCATTCCTTATGTCATCCTTCTTCCTTTCTGAGTCCAACCTTGGCCTTAGGGGAAGACAGGGTGAAGAGAGAGAAATTTGTTTCAGCAGTTGGAGAACAAAAAATAGCAGTTATTTCAGAATATTATCACTTTTAGAATATTCATAAACAATGACCTACTGATTCAATTTATAGTAAATACTTCTAAGGAAAATATTAGAAAATTTGTATTATTAGAAATATTATTATAAATTAGAAATATTATTAGAAATTAGAAATATTATTAGAAATCAGAAAATAATAATATTCATCATCATATTTAAAAACAATCTAAATATCAACTCTAAATATCAAATAAGAGTCCATCAGTTAAATAAATTATGATAAGACATACAGTATTGTAATCATCATTGAAAAACAGAATACAGATTGGAATAATGGCTGAGAGCATAAAATTTAGAGCTTGGAAGGCCTGGGTTTGAATCCTGTTTATATGTTGGACTGAGGCAAGTTAGTACTCCCTTAAATACTAAATTTATTATTGGTGCAATGGCATTAATAATTACTTCTCAGAGTTTCTATGAGGGTTAATGCAATTATATATATGTGTCTGATAGAATACTGTCAGATAAAAGTAAAAGAAGTTTTATTAAAAGTAATGTAAACATTAAGGAATTTATCAGTTAATATAAGTCAAAAAGCAAATGACACTAAATTTGGCCCAATTAGCAATTCAAGAATGTCAAGAAACAGGCTTTTTCCATGTTTTTTGCTCTGCCATCTTCAGTGTGCTAATAGTATCTCCCCTTGTGGTTGCAAGATAGCTGCAGGAGATCCAGACATCACATGATAACATCATGATGTTTAGTGAAGGAAAGATGTGTCACTTCTCACAGGAGTTTTGCGCTCTGAAAAATGCTGAATATGCTTTGGTAAGCATTTTGATAACCTTTCACTTTAGGCATGATAATAAGCGTAAATTTAAATATATAGGTATTAGGTAAAAGTCATAAGCTATAAGACATTTATAATACATTTCAAAAATCCTTAGCACAACATTATACTATCTGATTATTTCTCTGTTGGAATATATACTTAAGAACTATTCAAAGTAGGTTTTAAATGCACTGTAATCCTCAGAAAGAAATCTTTCATCTCTGTCACATATTTTAACACACTACAGGAATTCTATTTTAAGATAATGAATAATATCTCTTTTGATATAAATAAACAATATATTAATGAGAAAGACTTTGTACAGATCTCTTAAATTCAATTGTCTTCTAGAAAATCTAAGAATATACAATCTATCCTTAAATTTTTAATAAAAATTGAAAAATCAGTTATAACAGAGGTAAATTCATGTATTTCAGTAGTCAGTGAACCCAAATCATTTCACATTTCTCATAAATTTAGATTATCTATATGATTATAAATTCATATCACATCAATTTCAAAGAATATTTGTAAACCTCAATGGCAAACTTCTAGAAACATTCACATCATCTACTGACATAAATGGAGGAGTCATGAGTTTCCAGTGAATTTCCCTTGAGTCTTTCTGCTATTGTTTTTAGACAAATGAGAGTTCTCACTGGAATGCATTAATCAGATTGCATTATCTTCCAATAACTATAAATATGTTTTTTGCCTGTTGAGAAAACAGTAGATGATTAAAGGCCTTAGCCACACAGGAAAACAAATTTGGTCCCCATTCATACTGAGATTAACCTCAAGAAATGGTTATTAGGTATGTATGTGTTTGTGTGTTTGTGTGTGTGCATGTTTTATCTATTTTCAGATATATAAATTAAAGATTATATGCCTACCTATCTGTCTACCTATCTCCTTGTCTGTGCTTCCATGTTGCTATAAAAATTAATATTGGACTTACGTGTGTGATCTAAATATACCCTAAGGCAGGGAATCCACAGAGGGGCACAGCCTATGCACCCCTTACAAGGGAGTCACAGATTTGCAAATGAGAGAGACATTCCTTATCGACTAAACACCACACACAAAGACACACACACACACATATTCTTTTGCCCCCAGTCATAGGAATGCTGTAACTGACAATATCATTTTAGAGTGCTATTAAATTCAGTGTAACTGTTAAACAAAAAGTTGTCATTTCCTTTGCTAACAGCCTTGAAAACACAAACCCTTTGCTCTCAACCTTCCTCATCCACCTGAGTACACCCAAAGACGTAGCTCAGTGAAGGGTACAGAACTGAGTCAGGATAGGACAAAGCACTAAACAGGGTACTCCAACGCAACAAAATGCCAAATACCTCAGCAGTGGCAGAAAATCAGCACTGTCCTGCTTCACCCTGATAGGCAAAATATTCCAACCTCTGTCAATATGAGAAGTGAATGGAAGTAAGTACTTAATTTCTTGTTGATCTTCCATATTGACGGACACCTACAGATAGATGTCTACTAGCCTCTTACTTATTACTGGCAGCCACTAGGCCCCAACTGTAGGTACTCAGCAAGGGCTTTCATTAATGGCCTATTTTTGACCAGCCAATCAAATAAACAAAATTTACTTTAATATAATATCAAAAATATGAGCATATTACTTTACACTGTGCTCCCTAAAATGAAAAATGTTTCAAGAGGGGGAATGTTGGGTGCTGTGGGAAATAGTCCTGGGGCTTTAACTGACCCTCAGTAACATTATAAGGTCAGCCTTCCAACAGTGCTAGGATCTGTCTGAGACAGGAGGGAAAGAGGCAGGGCACAACCACAGGTGCCATGACAGTTTTCTAGGCTGACCATGAAAGGTCAAAAAGTGGGCAGGGCCCAATTCCTGGAAATCCCCACCTGCGGATGCACCATGAGGCTCAAGGTCTACTGGAAGTTGAATCTTCCGCCATCTTTGTTCTAACCAGTTTGTCCTGTCCTTGATGGCTGTGTCATTCCTTCAGTGGTTGTGCTCTGCCTCCTTCCCTCCTGTCTCATATCTTACAAGTAATGTTTTCTTTTTAATACCTAATATATTGTTTCAATTTAAAAATAGCATTCTATCATTATTATTGAGAGAGAGAGTACATAAGACAGAAGATCCTAAGCTCATCTTAGCTGAAAGGAGGGTTAGGTTTAGAGTATAGCTCTACCTGGAGAATTGCTCCATGTGATAAATGTACACATATTTGAATTCTGATTCTGAAGAAATGTTAAAATGCCCTAAAATGTCTCAACACCATAATTATAGGCCAAAATAAAACAACTCTAATTTAATATGTTGTTTATATATTGAAATATTTCCATTTTAGAAATAGTAACATTCAGTTGTATTTTAGAGAATAATTTCAAACTCCCATATTTGAATCCAAGGGAGCTTTTAAACACTTCACCACTCATTTTATTTTCAGTGTTTTAAAAGTGTTAAGAATTTTTCTCAGCATTAAAAGAATATCATCAAATTAAATGTTGGTCTCTATAAACTTTAAACAGTGAAATTCCAAATAAAAAAGCAATATAATTATATAACTTGTCCCAGATGTACAAGTAAAGTACAATTATGGGTTTTTATGCCATAGCATAATATAATGTTCTTTCTCTTCCCTTTACAAAAATAGATTTTCTAATGGCTAAGCTTTCTCCAGCAACCTGCTGTTATATTTCCAGAGCCATCTTCTTTAATATGCTATAATCCAGTTTGTGCATAACATTTCAAACACAAAATGGAAACCTTGCAACACCAAAGTTTACAGTGACAAAAATAATAGATCAAAGCTAGCATTGCTTTAACTTTCAAATCAACACAGACAACAGTAAAATTGATATGTATTTAGCAATCAAACAATTATGCTGAGAACAATGTTGACATTAAAGATCTGAATTCCTCAATAGTTTCAAGATTGATCAGTAACAGATTCCTAAAATGAAGCAAGCTTTTCATGTTTCCTGAAGAGCCTCTTTTTGAACATTGTCATTTTTCTTTTTTGATAGCTGTTGTCATTTAAGCAACTACACAATGCAAAGGTTTTATCTCCTCTTATGCTTCAGTAAATGTTACAATTACATTCTTAGATGTCTTAGTTGCACCAGAACAAGAATAGCCTGTGAACAAAGACAGAGTTACAATGGTTGGTTGAGGCCAGTTAGAAAATATGGGATCTATTATTCACAGAAGTAGTCATTTTTCCTTGGGAAAGAAAATTGCCAGCTTCTTTCTTGCTGTAGATACAACTCTACTCATGACAACCTATGTAGGCAATTTTCCAATCATTGACTCCTTCTTAACCCTAGAAAAGAGAAGCTACCTCTGATCAGATCAAGAATATCACATAATCAATGACTGTTTTCAAATGAGTTATTGCTATACAATACAATCATTTCAATGCTGGTTGAAATTGTCTAGGCAAAATGGCTAAATAAAAAGTGCTGCTTTTTATGAGCAGGATGGCCAAAATAATCCTATTTGTTGTTTCCTGTCTTGATCAGAACTTTTCTGAAATCATTCTGAAAGGTAGATTCTATCTACTTTGACCAGGTAAATGATTTGGAGTAATGTAATTGATCTCATAAACTCAAAATGATGATTTCTCACCATTAGTCCATTTGTCTAATCTCCTGGAAGTGACAGGCAGAAATACATTTTATGCAAAGTTTATTCAAACAAAAATAAAACACATACATACATATGTGTGCACATGTATACACACACACGTAGACACACACATCCACCTGATTTGCACTTTACACAGAACAAGACATGTAGATTTCAAATGCTGGAATTCTTTTGAAAAAATGATGTCAGTTTTTTTTTTTTTTCTGAATTGAGGAACTCATTGTATATGTTGAAAAACATCTGATCTTAGAATTGGGCAGTGAGTTGACATAATGGGAAGAGCATTGACCTGGAAGCCAGGAAACTTTGTGAGCCTGAACAAGTCAATCTCCCTATGCTTTAGTTTCTCATCTTAAAATAAGAGGATTGAACTACATTATCATGGTCTCAGAAGTGTCTTTGTAGATCTATTATCTACAGTTTGAGGTTTTGGGGTTTTTTTTTTCTTTTTTTTGCTTTTTCTCAGTAGTCTCTATAATTATTTTTAAAAAGCCCTTAAGATTCTTATTGGATTTTAAATAATATATCAGTATTATCTGAAAACATTTGAACAGTATAAAAATTGTATATCTGGAAAGTGTAGAATTACTCTAAAAGGGAGGCAAGATGGGCTATTTTATCCCACACTTCAAATATTGCTAGTCTTTGCACCTGAGTCTCTGGCTGAACAATCAAAAAGAGACATGAATGCTACTGAGGGGTGCTAATGTTCATTTTTGAAAGCTTAATGGATTTCCTTCTCAAAAGTATCCCTTAACTCTCCAAACCCTGCACTCTAACAGCAACAGGCAGCTTTGTGTTCCCAGCTAGTTTGAGTTCCCACCTCTCCCTTTGCTTGTTACTATTGCTTCAAATAAAATCTCATCCAGAAGCATGATATATACATATGGAAAAAAGAAAGCAGAATAAATGTGATTAAAGTTAGACTGGGTGGGGGGAGGGCATAGCTCAGTGGTAGAGCGCTTGCTTAGCATGCACAGGATCCTGGGTTCCATCCCCAGTACCTCCATTAATCAATCAATCAATCAAATTCCTCTCCTAAATAAATAAATTTTAAGAAATTAACTAAAGTTGGGCTGAGAATAGAAAGAAGGGAGGAAAATCCCCTTCTTTCCTCCATAGAAGCCATTAACACTCTGTGGTAGTCTTTGTAGTTTGAAAACACCAATTGAGGTTTCTCTGAAGGTGATTAAATACAAATAAAGTGTTTTACAGGTCTGTTACAATACTCTTCATGTTAACATGACTGTATAGCAACACAGGAGTCACTGTGACTTTTAAATTTCAGAGACCTGAAACTTTCAGGAACAACTTGGACCATTGCCTTCTTACATATGTATAGTACATAACATTATAACAGTAAAGAAACCAGACAAAATCTTACAGTTTCCGGCTGCTTTCTCTCAGAGAGGAGGCAATTAAAAGCAAGTAGGCGTGCAGAGTTTTCTATATTTGCTTTACAAAGTGGGGAAACTCTTAGATTTGCCTATTTTCTGGTAGTAAGTCAACCAACATTCTCAAAGCAGAATGTGGCTGTGTTTCCTTGAATTTCTGAAGAAAGTGTTTGCTATCAGGTAACAGGTGAAATTCTGACATAAATCTAGTAGTAAATTAGGTTTGACAATTTATGATAGGCCTCAATTTAGACAGAATGAGGCTTTCGTCTGCATCTAATTCATTCTGTGTTTATATTTCCTGAGATGACATTCATACAGGATTGCATTAAAATGTCACAATCACTGCAACGAAATATTAACATGAAAGTAGATATTCTAAATGAAAGAAGAAACTAACTGAATAAAGTAAACCTGTTACAAATTCTCACTCTGGGTGATACACTTGGAAGGGTCACACTTTGAGTACAAAAACAATTTGTTTCTTTAAAATCCTATATTTAACTGCACTTTGTTCTTTCATATATTAAACTATCATTAATATACTTTAGTGATTAAAAACGCTACACCCATGCTTGGCCGGGATGAATTTTGCACTTGTTATTTGCTAAGCAAATGTGAGACAATATCAAGGAAGAATATTTAACGCAGTGAAAAGAGTTAGCTGTTCGTTAAGAATTTAGAATCTTAATTATTTATGGCAAAAGATCTACTCATAATAACAAATGGCTTTTATTCTTCATTCAGGAAAAACTGACAGGATTCCTATTTGATAATATTTTAGCTATTTAGCATTTCTCTCTCCACTTCAATGTGACAAAAATATATTCAATTTGAATTATTCTAAAATCGAAATTCTCATTTACCTGAAATAGATTTGTCTTTGTTTAGATAGAATTTTCTATAATTTTCACTGCAATAACCTAATTTTATTTGCTATGGAATAAAATGGAAACACAAGTCTTTCTTTTATGGAACCAAACTTGGGTCTGCCTGCCTGTGCACAGTAAAGCCAATCTACTGACACGAGGTTGTGGTGAAGGAAAGCATAGCGTTTATTGCAGGCACAAAACAAGGAGTGTGGGTAGCTAACACTGAAAACACCCAAACTTCCCAATGGGTTTCAGGAAGGTATTTTTAAAGGGCAGGAGTGTGTGTGTGTGTTTGTGTGTGTGTTGGGGGGTGGTTTGCAAGGAATGTGATCAGTTCTTGAACAATTCTCTGATTGGCTGATGGTGAAGTAACTGGGAGGCAGTGTCACAGGGGTTGACATTATCAATCCCTAGGCTTCAGTAGGCCTGGGGGGCTATGTGCTCATGGTCATCAGATAGTTAACAACTTCCATTTGGTGAAGGTTTTAGCATCTGCAAAACAACTCAAGAAATGTACATTAGACACTTATCTGGTTACTTCAGAGAGGAGCTAAAGCAGAGGATATGGGGGAGGGGTCAGTCTCAGGAAGGCCCCATAGGGTCCTGCTCACTTACATTTCTGGAACTTTATCAAACATAATTTAATAAATACTAAAAATACTGTTAAAATATAGTTATACCAATCATTTATCATTATATTGCTATATGCTAGATATTATAAAGGATCAGGATAAGCTTTGGTTTTCTGCTCTTAGACTTTGGAGATGAGTCAAAGGGCAGCTGCTCTTTGACTCACTTTTTTTTATCATATTGTATCATATTAGTGTAATAATTTGAGAATTTTATACATTAAACAATAAAATACTATCATATAATATTAATTGAGAATTACTATGTTCCAGGGGCTATTTGAAGTACTATTTTAGATATTGTTATCATTCAATCCACATAATGACACAGTGAGGTAGGTACTATTATTAGCTCCATTTTATAGATGAGGAAACAAAGGCAAAAAGGAATCAAGTAATTTGCCTCATGTGATGGCTAATATATGATGTGTTAACTTGACTGGGCCACAAGAGTGTCCAGATATTTCATCAAATGTATATTCTGGGTGTTTCTGTGAAAATGACTTTGGATGAAATTAACATTGAAATCAATAGACTGAGTAAAGCAGATTGTTCTCCATCACATTGATGTGCTTCATCCAATAATTTGAAGGCCTGAAAAGAACAAAAGTCTGACTCTCCAGGGTAAGAGAAAATTCTTCTGTCTAATTGCCTTCAAACTGAAATATCAGTTCTTCCTGGTTCAATGGCAACTTTCAGTCTTTGGATTTGAACTGGGACATTCACCTGGCAGATTCTGAATTTACCAGCCTTCATAATCTCATAAGCCAATTTTTTATAAATCTCTCTTGCATATGTATATATATACACACACATACACATGGCATATATAGTATGGATATATCCTACTGGTTCTATTTCTTTGGAGAAAATGAAAAAAATCTGATTAATATAACTCAGGTCATACAATGAGTAAGTGAGGGAGCTGAGCTTTAAACTCAAGCTGTCTGTGTTCATTTACCTTTTAAGAATTTATATGTTATTCTGCCTTCTGAAATAATGCAGAATAATTATGAACTTCATCTTCATTTTAAAGGCTGTCAAAGCCTTATAAATAGTAATTGTACTCTCCCAAACTCATCCCCACCCCAAATATCCTGTTCTCTGAGATAAAAATTCAACTTGTTTTAATTTCTAATTTGACGTGTTTTTGAAAACCCATTTTATGCTGCTTCTGACAAACTGTCCCCCAATGTCCTTATTAACAAGTAGTGATCTTTTATTTTTTAAATTCTATTCTTCCAGTTTCACTGAGATGTAATTGACAGAGCACTGTAAATGTTTAACATGTACAGCATAATATGACACATGCATCATGAAATAATTATCACAATAAGTTTAGTAAGCATCCATCATCTCATATAGATACAAAGTTAAAGAAATAAAAAAAAATTTCTTGTGATGAGAAAATCATTGACTTTAAATTTTTAATTTTTATATATTTATTTAAAGGTATAAACTCTTCTAAGCCCTCTATAACTGCATTCTACATCTTTTGATATCATTTTTTACTTTCTTTCAGTTCAAAATATATTTCAATTTCTATTTTGATTTTTTGACCTATGGATTATTTAAACAAGTGTTGTTTAATTTTCAAATGTGAGTTTTGGGATTATTTTTATAACACTGACTGCTAGATTTATTCCACTGTGGTTAGGGAACTTAATCTCTATGGTTTCAGTACTTTTGGAAACATATTAAGAATTGCTTTAAGCTCAGATTAGATTGTGGCATATCATGATGTGTTTCATGTGTACTTCCAAAGAATTTGTATTTGGTAGTTGTTTAGTGTAGAGCTCTTTATATACAATTAAGTTAAAAACTGTATTGCTCATGATTTTTTGTCTGTCTATTCTTTATTACCATTTGTCAAAGTCTACTATAACTGAAGATTTTCCTGTTTTTCTTCTATCCCTTCCAACTTATTTTTGTTATGCATTTTGAGGTTGTGTTATGAGATGCATACACATTATGATTGTTTTATCATTCTTTTCAATAGAGTCTTTCATCATTATGACATATCCTTCTTTATCTGCAGTAATATTTCCTGCCTCAGAGTCTACTTGGTCTAACATTAATATAGCTATACAAAATTTTGTTTGCTTAATGTTACATAGTATATTCTTTCCATTATTTTATTTTATTTTATTTTTTTGAGAGGGAGGTAATTAGATTTATTTATTTATTTATTTATCTTTTAATGGAGGTACTGAAGATTGAACCCAGGACACTGTGCATGCTAAACATGCACTCTACCACTGAGCTATACCCTCCCCCCATTCTTTTATTTTAAAAATTACTGTGTCACTATATTAGAAACATGGTTATTGTAAATAGCATATAGTTGGGTTCTGTTTTTCACCCAGGATACTTTTTGCTTTTAACTAGAGTGATTAGTCCAATTACATAATTAGTGTAATTACTGATATGCTTTGGTGTAAATCTACCATTTAGCTGTTTCTTTCCTATTATCCTCAGTGTTTTTGATCATTCATTCATTTTTGCTTTCTTTTGGATTAATCAAACATTTATATTTTTCCATTTTTTTCCTGTATTGGCTTTTAGTTACATGCTATTTTATTATTCTTTTCAGTGGCGACCTTAGGGATTACAGTATGTATCTTCTGGTTCTTACAGTTTATCTTAAATTTAAACTTTACCGTGTCCTCAAAATGTCAAAACCTTACTACATGCTAACTTCATTTATCCTTCCAATTTTTGTACCCTTGCTGTCATGTATCTATAGACATGTTTAAATCTCAATTTTTTGTAGTTTTAAAGAGTTAGGATTTATTTCTATTTACCCACAGGTCTACTATTTCTGCTTTTTTCAATCTTCCTTCTGTTCTGTGTTTCCATGTGGAATATTTTTCCCTTCAGCATAAAGAAACACATTATTTACTCATTTTTGCTTTAGTGCAGATATAATCATGATGAACACTCTCTGCTTTCATTTTAAACTACCTTTAATTTACTTCCACATATGAAATATATAGTCATTGGGAAGAAATATCTAAACTGGTGGTTTATTTTCGTTGAGCAGTTTATATATGTCACTCCATTGTCTTCTAGCTTACATTGAAAAGTCAGCTATATATGAGTTGTTTATTAGTAAGTAATAATTAATCATTTCTCTGACAATGTTTAAGATTCTCCTTTTTTCTGTACTTCTAAGCAATTTTATTATGATATGCCTACTTGTGATATTCTTTGAAAGTATCCTTCTTAAGGTAGATAGAAATTCTTGAATCTGTAATTTTATGCCCTTTATCAGTTTTGAAATATTCTCAGCAAGTATTTCTTCAGATATTGCTTCTGTCCCATTAACCTTTCTCCCTCTGACACTCAAATTACACATATAATAGTGCTTTAATTATGCCCCCTTGTTTTTTAACCTGTTTTCTGTGTTTTCCATCACTTATACTCTGTTTTATAAATCTGGATAATTTTGACTGGGCTGTCTACTCACCAATGCTTTGTTCTATCTTGACTAGATGGTATTTTACACATCTTTTGATTTATTAAGTTCCTTTATGGTATTTTTCAGTTTTTAAATTTCCATTTAATTCTGAATTTATTGATTTGGCTTATGAAACCTACACTACCCCTGTATGTCTCCTCTTTATTCTCATACTACTACCATGCTCACAATACTTCTGACACCAGATGCATGTGGGGTTATCCTGCACCAAGAAATTCTCTGTGACACCAGCTGGATATTCTATCCCACAGTTTTACTAAATTCTGACAGTATCTACCCATAGGTAGCATCAGATCCCATGTGTTAAGGGCCTAGTTCCACAAGACTGCCTCCCACGTCAGATGCCAATGGCAAGTAATATGTCCCTAGGTTCTCCACAAGTTCTGTCTGATTTGGCTACAAACTGGAGTCTCCTCTGACCTCTTCCCCTTTGGGTTTGATTATTTGCTAGAACAGTTCACAGAACTCAGGGGAACACTTACTTACATTTACCAATTTATTTTATAATAAAGGATACATATTACTAGCCAGAAGAAGAGATACATAGGGTGAGGTCTGGGAGGGTCTAAAGTGCAGGAGCTTCTGTTCCTATGGAGTCGGGATATGTCACCTTCCTGGTACATGGATGTGTTCACCAATCTGGAAGCTCTCCAAATCCCATACTTTTAAGATTCTTATGGAAGCTTGACCACATAAGCATCATCAAGCATTAACTCCAGCATCTTTCCCCTCTCTGGAGAATGGGGGATGCAGCTGAAATTTCTAAGCTTCCAATCGTAACTTGATTTTTCTGGTGGCCAACCCCCATCCAAGAGCTCACCAACAGTCACCTCTTTAGAACAAAAATGCTCCTATTACCCAGCAAATTCCAAGAGATTTAGGAGCTCTGTGTCAGGAACCAAAGTCAAAGGCCAATTATTAGAACAAAAGATGCTCTTAATTCTTTTATTACTTAGGAACTTACAAGAGTTTTAGGAGCCCTGCAAAGGAAACAGAAACAGAGACCAATGTATACACTATTATTTCACAAGATTTCATATTTGTCATGAAATTATTCCTCTTTTCCTCTCTTTTTGGATATATTAATCATAGTTATTTTAAAGTTTTCCTCTAATAATCCAAGTAGTTATTCTGCTACTACTGATTGTTTTTCCCCCTGGATTCTCACTCACCTGATCCAGATTTTTAGCATACATTGAAATTTTTGATTAGATGTTAGACATTGTAAAAGAAAAATGCAGAGGGTCTGGATAATACTATCTTCTTTTGAAGAGAGTTTAATTTTCTTTTGATAGGCTTATAGAATACCCAGTGATAATCTTCATCTAGTCAAATATTCATTTTAGGTTTTATTACAGTTGATCTATTTCTTAGACTTAGTGCATGATCCCTGCTCTTCTGGTATGGTCTTAACTCCTGGAGTATGGCTATTTCTCTTAGGGTAGCCCCAGCTAAAAAGAACTTGACGTTTTGCCAGGGCTTTAAAGTGACCTTGGCAGGGATTGAAGTTAGACCTCCAGTTCCCCAGTACTGAATGCCTGCTGAAATCAATGTTATCTCCCTAGTGTCTCTGCTACAGTTCTTCTGGGTCTCTTGGAATATTTTTCTGCACATGTACAGCCTAAGAGACTGTCATTAATGAGGGGAGTTCATAGACATTTTTTTGGCCTTATTTCTACACAGTTTCCTCCTTGGGATTTTGCCTCTCAAGTTCCAGCCACATTGGCACCTCTGAACTCCAGACTCTCTTCTTAACCCAGTAATATTGCCAGTTTTGGCTTGAATTCTTTCTCTGTGCCACATACTGGAAACATGTCTTCAATGAAAAATCCAGTGTGAATGTAAAGACTGTCTAATGAGATTATTTTTTTTAAGGAATATAATGCTTTAAATTCTGTCTGCATTGGGGTTTTCTTTTAACTTTATTTATTTATTTATTTATTTATTTATTTATTTATTTAATTATCATGTTCCATATTTCAGAGAAGAGGCATTAAGGATTTATGCCATTAGTTTATTTACAAACATATCTAGTACGTTGAGTTCCAAGAGTTTGATCCTTTTTTTTTTTTAGAGATTGCACCTCTTAAAATGCTCCTCTTCCTATCTGTTTCTTGGATTATTTTTTAAGCAGTTGATGTCTTCCTATAAAGAAAGGTGCAGCAGATCCAGAACCAAAGTACAAAGTCATCATAACTAGTAACCGCCACTTATTTTCCACTGAAAATGGTAAATTCTTCCCTGGACCCTCCTCATAGTGGCTTCTTCGGACCACAGAGGTTGTGAACCTCCGGATGCTCTGTGCCAACGTAGCGCTGTTGGAAACTCTGCTAAAGGCGCAGACACGGAAGGTGGAAGAAATGGCGGCAGCACACCAACAACTCCTTTCCCCACGACCTTGTTTCCTTTAACTTTAAATAGTTTTTTCATATAGTCCTTTTTTTTTTTTTCTTTCAGGTTTTCTACTTGTTTTCATAGGATAACTCCAATACAGGTTATTCTCTCATAAACAAACCAAAAGTCAATTTTTTTTCAACTAAATTCAATCTGAGAATCTCTGTTTGGTTTTCTAACAGGTAATATTTATCTGTTTAATTAATTATAAATAATCGTCTTCTTGCCATAAAGTCCTCTTTTTCCTTTACTTTTTTTTTCCTTTTTTGAATTCTTTTACTTACAATTCATTATAAACATGCTAATTTTTGGTTTCTTTTCTTCTATTTTATTATTTCTAATAACTTAAGACAAATTCTCCTGTTTTTGTTTTTGATTAATTTTTTTCTTATGATTTATTTACTCAGGGATTTGTAGCATTATTTTTAAGCCCTTCAATGAACAGAACCCTCTCTCTGCCCCTCCACTGATTTAAAATATATATATTATTTTATACATATATTTATTTACCTAAATATATATATTTACCTAAAATATATATATATATATATATATTTACCTAAAATAAATAGATTGCCCATTATTTCTCCAGTAAAAAAAAAAAATGGATTTATTTGGGTTCAACAAAGAATTGCAGTTTGGGATATGCACCATGGTGAGTACATACAAGTCCCTCACAAAAACAAAGAGGAGAACTCATTTACAGAGGAAATAAAGAAGAAAGTTGGGAGGGCTATAGTAAACAAAGAGTCCACGGCTTTTCGTTGACTGAGTTGTGATAGTCTCTTATTTTCTTTCTAGAAAAGAAAAAGAAATCTTTCTTCTTCCTGTTGGTCTCTGCTATTGTCACAAAGCATAGGAGTTCACCCTTCTCTTCTGATACCCTGACTCTATTTAATTAAGGGTTTTGTTTATTAAAGTTTTATAATTTTTATTGTTACTATGTTTCCAATGGTTTCACAAATAATGAAACCAGCTTTTTTTCTTTTTTTCCTTCATTGTTAATTTATATCTTGGAATTCTTGCAGTAAATAGGTAGGGTAATTTTTGTGCCTATGTTTAAGACAACCTTGTGGTTTCAGTTTCTTATAAGATGTTGTTTGCTATTTTTTTCCTATATAGAAACACAAGATATGCATGGTTTATAAGCAGAAGTTTTCTAGTCCTTCTTCAAAGATTGAATGACGAATCACAGATACTGATTTTATTCAAGTTCTTATGACCAGCATTTCACCTTGAGCAGGCCTCAGGCCATGTATCTTCTATCTTGCTGGATATTAAAACCAAAGCCTTCAACCCTAGGTCTAATAGCGACCAAGACAGCTATAGCATTTGCCTTAGTTTTCTCTTCTGGCTTTGAATTCTAGAACTATTTTGTTTCTAGAACTTGGGAATTTCTTTTCCTTTTAAGCTTAGCTATAAACTCTATAAAATATGTCTATCACATCCTTTTTGTTTGTTTTTAGCAGGAGAGGAATCTACATCACCTCATTCAGTCATGAGTTAGAACTTGATTTTTGTATTTTATACAGAAATAGTATATTTTCCAAAACCGTGTTACAGCTCTTACAAGAGCAACCAACCATTTCTCACCTAAAATTCAAGTAATAATTAAGAAATCAGGTGTGATTTGTATCTTAGTCAAATAACACCTCATCAGAAACATTTAAAACTATGTCCCCTTGTACCTACATGTAATATTTATAAGTATAAAAAGGTTCTATGGAACTTGTCCAACAATGAGAAAACAGAAAGGCTAGTAAAAATGATTCCCCAAGAGTAGCATGGCCTATTACCAACAGGGAAAGTATCTGCTTTAGCTCTATTGATAAAAGTGCATTTGCAAATGGTGACACACAGAGCTCTGTATTAAATATTGTTAATTACTGCATTAATTTAAAACTACATGAAAGGACACAGTAATCTAATTAAGGTTAATTGCAATTCTGACAACAAGAATCTGGAGACCTCAGCAGGGGTGCTATGTTAGTAGCTTTTTTCCTAATAGGCCACATTTTTATTATCAAGTATTAAACAAGACACTACATATCTTTTTTTCTCAAATTTTCATTCCATGCCCTTCTTTCAGTTTGAATCAAACATCCAAATATGATCTTTGTTTCTTAGCTAATCCATATACAGGAAAGAAATAGCCTATAGTTCTGCACTGCCCAAACAAACTCTTCAATTGAGTGCTGTTTAATATTTCTAATTATCAATTATATGTCAGGGAAGAAGAAATACTCTACCAAGCAGATAGCACTTTTAAGGATCTGGCCAGCTGAACAGAAACATGCCTGGGGTTCATTAGTTTCCATTTGTTCATCTAATTTTCTTTTATTGGTAGGTTACTGTATCAGCCTAGGAGAAATTAAGATAACCCTTGGTATACATTTGATTTCTTTATTATTATGCTTATGAATCCTTTAATCAATTTATGGTGATGAACAAAATATGTTCTGAGGGCATTTTCCTCTGTCATATTAATTGTTTAAAAAAATCTAACTAAACCCACTTGGGCCTCAAGTGAGTGAAAGTTGTCCCAGAGCTGCCTTTACTATATATCATGTTCAACTAAAGAAACGTTCACTATGCTCTGGTCTCAAGTTATCTGAAAAACAACTTGATCTTTTCCTCAGGATTAAGAAAGAATTGCATTGGACACATGAAATCAATACAAGTATCTGAAAAGTTAAAATATATTTTAATGGCTGTGTTATTTCCCTTCCACAATATCAATGTGACAGAATAGCAAAAAAGTGAAGATTAAAAATGTTGGTAAGCAATTCCTTGAATCAATAAAATGCTTTTTTTTTTTCTATTCATGACTGTTTACCCTTTCTTTTCCTCCCACTGTACTTTTTATGTATGTATGTATGTGTGTGTATGTATGTATGTATTTATTAAAGTATAGTAAGTTACAGTGTGTTAATTTCTGGTGTACAGCACAGTGTCCCAGTCATGCATATACATACACACATTCATTTTCATATTCATTTTCATTAAAGGTTATTACAAGATATTGAATGTAGTTCCCTGTGCTCTATAGAAGAAATTTGGTTTTTTTTAAATCTACTTTTATGTATAGTGGCTAACATTTGTAAATCTCAAACTCCCAAATGTATCCCTTCCCATCCCCTCTCTCCTGGTAACCATAAGACTTTTTACTATGTCTGTGAGTCTGTTTATGTTTTGTAGATGAATTCATTAGTTTCATTGTATTAATTTTTATTAATTAACCCCACCTACCTTATCCATGTGTCTCCTGATCACACTGTATTGTATGTTGTACTAGATGATAAAGATTCTGTCTGCCACATCTTCAAATTCTTCATGTATAAGATATCATATGTGTGTATATATATACACACACACACATATATATAAAATAAGCTTTCAATGATGGATATGTATATGTGTGTGTATATATATATATATATGTATTAAACAACCTGAAAGTTTGGAAGATTGGAAATTGAAGAGTCATAGCATATTTTTAATAAGCTTCCATAGTAAAGATTTTCAACATTGAATATCTGAATGTTTAAAAGAGAAGGAAAAAAAAAAAAAACAATAGTGGAAAGAGGATTTAGGTTGTCAATTGACAGCCTCCCAAAATATAAAATATGTATACACCAAATATATTAAATTCTCTTGTTTAGGTTTTTTTTTCCTTTATTTTACATGAAGCCAATGATGGAAAAGAATAAAAATAATACATGAGTAGTAAATAAATCTGGTTTCTAGTCTTTATTCCGCTATTATTTATCTACATAATATTAAGAAAGCATATAAACCTTTTTTGACTTCAAATTTATCTTTAAAATGGGGAAATTTTAGTAAATAATTCTAAGACTCCTTCTTGCCTTAAAATTATAAATATTTCATAATAGTGGCCTGAACATTTTGAAAATTATGTCACTCATTTGATCACAACCAAAATTAAAATTCAATGACAGTTTTTCATGAGTGACAACTATAATTGTTTTACAAAAATAAAAAATAAATGCTTTTTACTATAGTACATAAAGACAGAGGAAAATTTCTCTGATATGTTACTTTTTTGTAACTCAATATATAATGTGGCAATGTGTAAGTTAGACTTTTTAAAACAAGATATAGTAAACAACTTACATTGAAAACATTGGATCTTTAAAAGTTGGATATTTCAGAAATATTTGTAGTTACTGTTTACAACCCATGAAAGAGACAATATGCTACATATATTTATTGCTAAATGTAAAATTTAGCATAATAAATTATGAAGGTTTGATGCAATGTTTCTGAAGCTTTAGGAGGAAAAAATAAATAACTATAATATTGATTAGTGATCCGTCATGCTTTTCAAGTCTTCAAAATCATTGACTACAAAATTAAAACTCTTTCCCCATGCACGAGCCTAGTTCATTTTATGAAAAACTGGTAAATTCAGAGAAAAGGACACAAAACCAAAAATGAGGAATAAAAATAATAACTCAAAAAACCTAATTGAAAATTCAATTAAACACATTTCTCTCTAGTATTTAGTTCAATTTTCCTCCTCTGTAGTGTTCTTTCATGCTGCCCATTCTGATATCTGTCTACAGAATGATAGGCTACTGATAGATTTTCAAAGTCCCAACAACAAAATTGCTTTAAATTATTTTCCAAAGTTAGTTTTGCAGCCAATCCCTCCTCTTCTCTCCCCGCAGAGTGGGAAGCTGGACATAGTCTACTATGAAGTCATGATGGGATGCCCATGGCTCTTACCAGTCTCAGGCAAAGACACTTTATGTTAGGTCACTGCCCATACTGGCCTCTAAAGAAAATCTGTCTGGAGACTAATTTGCCAGCCACTCTGCTACACGCAGAGCAATTCTTAGTCGACTGGCCAAGAAGGGTTTAGTTCCACTAGCTTTGTGTTGGTGTGAGAGAGCTCCAGCTGGCATACAAAGTAAAAGAGCAATGAGAGTTCATTTTCTTTTGGCTCGAGGACAGAATATGGGAGAAAATAGAAAGCAATGTTTTTTTAAACTTTGAGCTTATGTGTGTGTGTGTGTGTGTGTGTACGTGTATGTGGAGTCTTCTTTATTTTTGTGCCCTGTACCTGAAGAAATAATGCCATTGGCTACTTAGCCATAAATGTCCAAATTGATTCTTATGCAGGGGAATTACAAAATTCCTAGAATTAATTTTTAGTTGATTTCAAATCAGGTATTGATAACTCACTAGGTTAAAAACTATTGAGTATACCTAATGTTAAAAACGACCTAAAGGGGACTACTCTGGATAACCATCTTTAGAAATAAAAAGATTCTTAAATTTCTCATGGTCTTTTTCCCTTTGTTGTCATAGTTAAAACTCCTTTTTCCCATATAGCCTTTTTTTTTTTTTCATTGCACAAAAAGTCTTCAGAAAACTAATTTCTAAAAAGGATTTACTAATATATCTGATTTAATATTAATTAGGGTATAGAAATACAGAGCTACAACTTTCCCTTATGCAAACGGTTTTCTACATAGTCTCTTCTACTACTTCATGAGTTTCTTGAGGGAAAGGCTGGGTATCAATCAATCAACTTTGCAATTCCAGTGTCAAACACAACTTTTAGCATATAACATGTACTTTATATATAAAGAAATGATGAATAAATAAATTAATGTATTCACATTCATAAGAAGTTATATAGAAGTTTCTATAAATAAAGTAGAGATATACCAATCATCACGATGATTAGATACTCATTTAAGATACTCAATGCTTACTATATTAATTTAAATTGGTAATATTTTCATTGAATGTCAAGTTTCTAATAACTTAATTTTCTTTAAAGTCTGAATCAGAAAGTTTACTCTAAAAATTCATTTTTAAGTAAATTATCATTCTTCTTTATTCTATAAGGCATGCTTTAGGACATAAGAATGACCAAACTTGACAGATAATCTAATCTCATCTTAGTCAAGTAAATTGATATCTTCTCCCAGAAACACTTTTAGTAGGTTATTAACAAAAGTAGACAGCTAGTTTGAATTTCAAATTATTTATGTTTTCTGACCTACCATCCCATGGGGAGTGAATGAGTAAAGCAATGCCCTTAAGGCTAGCTACTCTTGGCCAGCATTAGTCAACTCTTATGATCTGAAAATGCCTTGATGTATATTTTTGTTATAGTTCAAATGATCTCCCTTTTGCAAAGGAGAATGTAAGGTTTTCCAGGGAATAAACTACAAGTGACTATGACTGAGGCGATCATAAAAGGAGATGCATATTCTGATGAATAGTTTATGGATACTTTCTCCTTTTCCTGAATGCAAATATCAAACATTTAGATATGGAAAGATAAACATTCATATTATTTAAAGTGTAAGCATCAATAAATTGATAAATCACTAGCCTGATTTATAAGATAAATCAGATAAACTTTAGAGAAAGATACAGAAAATGTATATATGTAAAATGTGTTTCAATTGACTTTTCAAGAATTTTAAATAAGTTTTGTATAAAAGCAAAAGTCATTTTCAATGTCTACATGAGCAAAATACAATCAATAAATTTTTGGTGACAAATTATTAATATTAGCTTATTCCAAATGTATTAGCCTTGAGTACCTCTGCTAGAGTTGAATTTGAAGTATAAGAATTTAAAATTTTAAAATATTCTTTACTCATTAATCTATGAATGATATTGTGAGTGGCCTATATAGTGGAGTGTTTGTTCATACACAATTAGAGAAACATCTTGGAACATATTTGACAGATCATACTTCATAAAGCTTTTCCTTTGATGGAAATTTTAATATATTTGAAAATGTTAACTTTCTGAAATCTATTTTTAAAGAATATGCATTATTGGTGATATCAAATAAAATTCAGAAGACATTTTCTCCCTTTGGTAGACACAAAAATGTTTGTACAAACTCCCATCTGAATTGTGTTCCATTGTTTTATATTCATACATTCATCCAATTATCTATCTGTTAATTAATTCAGTTAGTTTACTTCCTTCTTCTGAGTATCTACAATGTGCCAGGTACTGTGCTGAGTGCTAGGGATACAAAAAATAATAATTTGTCTTTTCAAAGTCTTACTGAGTGGTATGGGAGATGTAGGAATAAATAAAATACAAATTATAAGTGTGATAGAAATTCTGTGAAAGCTCAGAAGAAGGGGTGTCAAAGAAGGGTCCCATACGAATGGTACTTGAGCTAGTTCTTGAAGGATAAGTTGGGACTTTGATGGTTAAAAAAATAGTGTGTTAACAAAATCAAAGGGAGTAAAATTTGAGAAAAATAAAGTGTATGTGCACAGGCCCTAGATATATAAAGGCAAGAATTTCAAAGGGCAATAGAAATTTTATTATGGTTACACCAGTGTGTGACCAGTTTTATTAGCTAATTAAATGTGGTGCTTTAGCAATGAGAAAAATTCAAAGTTTAATCCTTTAGTTTCTAATTTACAAAACTAAAATGATGATGATAAAATTAACTGTATTAATAATACATAAAATATTGGGGGGAAATAAGGATTTTTGTTTGCCACATTATTAGTTTGGAGAATTTGGAAACAGCCAAATAGAGATGTCCAGAAAGCCACTGTAAATAGTTTTTCTTTATCACAGAAAAGAAGTTTGTTTTGTTTGTTTGATTCTGATCAACAATGAAGAAGTGCTAGCAACTAGAGTAGGTTTTCTTAAGCTCAGCATGACTGAAATCTTGGACCAGGTAATTCTTCACTGAGAGGGCTGTTCTGAGAATTTTAGGACATTCAGCAGCATTCTGGTCTTTACCTACTAGATGCCAATAGTACTGTGTCCCAAGTTGTAACAATCAAAAATGCCTCCAACCATTTTCAATTGTTTCCTGGAGCGGAGGTTTGCAAAATCACCCCCAGGTGAGAACCACTGTTCTGGAGAGATAAACATTTTTAAAGATAAAGAAAATTAGATTAACATAAATGGTGAGATGGACTATAATTAAATTTAACTATTCAAAGGAAACGGGAATCCATGGGACTAGGTCAATCATGCACAACTTCCCAAAACAAGTAGGAATTGAACTTGATCAAAATAACAATAGCAAATACAGGTTAATAAATGGGTAAGCAATGGAAAGGGAAAAAAGAAAAGTTATGAAGATTAATTTGTAGACAAACACCAATGAAAAAGTTATCAAAACTATACATTTTTTAGAATGTCCAATGAAAACCCATTATAAATTTGGAATGAGTTACTAGTCTTAAGAATACTATCATACTAATGAAGACTGAAAGAAAAATTAAATGTTCCAAATGTTTTATTCCTTAGAATTTTAAGATATTACTTGGCCAAATTAGCTTTGGCATTTTACTAATTCAAAAATTATACAATATTTTAATTAAATATTTTATTTTGAGAAAACCAATTCACATGCAATTGTAAGAAATAATGCCAAGATCTCATGTACCCTTTACCCAGTATTCCCGATGATAACATCTTGCAATACTACAATTCAGTTATAATCAAGAAGCTGACATCATATACTGAAGACACAGAATAATTCCATCACAAAAGTTCCCTTGTGACCCTTTTATCACTGGACTCATCTCCCTTCTTATTTGCCTCTAATTCCTGTCAACCACTAATACATTTTGCATTTCTAAAATTGTGCCCTTTCAAAAATATTATACAAAAGGCATCTTCCAGGATTTAACAATTTGGAATTTTTTTTTTTTCTATTTAGATTAATTCTCTGTAGGGTCATCCAAGTTGTTGCATAAATCAATTGGTAGTTAGCTTTTACTGCTGAGTGTTAGTCCACAGTATGGATATAATAGTTTGTTTAATCTTTTTTTGAGCCAATTTTTAACCAATTTTGATCATTATGAATAAGGCTTCTAGGAATATACACACACAGATTTTTGTGTGGAAATAAGTATTTCCCTGTGATAAATGCTCAGGAGTGAAATTACTGGGTTGTATGGCAGCCATGTGTTTAGTTTTATGAGAAACTACCAAATTCTTCTAGATTGGCTATATCTTTTACATTCTCACCAATAAATGTTTAAGTTATCTAGTTTCTCCATATCCTCACCTACAATGGATGTTGTCTTTTGTATTTTAGGCATTCTCTTAAGTATATAGTGATATTTCATTGGATTTTGAATTTGCATGTCCCTGATGGCTAAGTATGTTGAACATCTTTACACAGACTTACAGGTTTTCTCTGTATCCTCTTCAATGAAATATTTCTTCATGTCTTTTTGCCCATGTTCTAATTGGATTATTTGGTCTACTTCTGTGGGTTGTGGTTCCATTGGCAGTTTAATTTTTAGAAACTTTGTGGTGTTAGTTCATTCTGTTTGGAGTGTTTGGTGTTGCTGAGTTTCCCATTGGTGGCTGCCGGCGGGTAGTGGTGGGTACCGGGAATGAGGAGTCTGGTACTTCTAAGTTGGGGAAGAGTGCCTCCAGCTCACAGTATGAAAGAGTTCTTCCCATGGGGTGCTGGTTGTTTTGAGACTGCCCCTTCCTATGTGGGACTGAAACCACTTCTGGGCAGGGTCTGCTGATTGAAGCAACACTTTCTTTGCCAGTTCCAGTGGTCGGGCTCTGCCTCCTTCTCTCATGGCAGTCAAGGAGTCTCAACTATAATGCTCATAGCCATAAAGGAGGGTGTTTCCCTGACCACTACAGTCAGTGGGGTCCCTATTGTTCCCTCTTGCAGGTGCTACAAGCTGGCTTGATATTGTTGTCAGGACTCCTGTTTAGTCCAGAGGAGTAATGAGCCTGGAACTGAGCAGAACCCTGCAGGGCTTCCCCAAGTATAAAAGCCCCTCTATATCACCTGCCTCTTGCTTGTAGAAAAGCTGAAGTCTCCCAGGCCTCACTGAGTCACAAAAGAACAGGCTTGAGCAGTTAATGATTAGAACAATAGAGTCACAGACTCGGTGTCTGATGTACATTCCTGAGTTGTTTTCCAGATGCTGTTGAGGGGAAAAATAGGTACTTGCCTTGCTCAGGAAAGAATTCAAGAGCAAGGTATTATAAAGTGAAAGCAATTTTATTTAGAAAGATACACACTCCATGAACAGAGTGCAGTCTGTCTCACTCAGAAGGGAAAATGGCTTGGGAGATACACACTCCATAGGCAGAATGTGGGCCATCTCAGAGAGGTGAGAGAGAGTGACAGAGCAAGAGTAAACACGAGGTGCAGGGTTGTTAGTTTTTACGGGCTCGGTAATTTCATATGCTAATGGGTAGGAGGATTATTTCAACTACTTTGGGGAAGGGGCAAGGATTTCCAGGAAATGCCCCCCAACCCACTTTTTGACATTTTATGGTTGGTCTGGGATCTGTCATGGCCCCTGTGGGTGCACCATGAGGCTCAAGGTCTACTGGAAGTCAAATCTTCTGCCTTCTTGGTTCTAACTAGTTTGTCCTGTCCTCAATTGCTGTGTCAGCCCTTCAGTGGTTTTGCCCTGCCCCCTTTCCTCCCACTTCAATACTATAACTGCTACCAGAGGAAAAAAAGCTAACTACATAATGACCAGACTGTACCCATGACATAAACTGCTCCATCTTGGGCAGTACTGAATCTACGGCTAGCACAATTCCAAGAACTGGCCTCAACAGAATGGGATTAACACTTTTGCTCATAATAATCTGTATCTTTATGGGCATTAAGTAATTGTAGGTTGTTCTGCTTATATATGTCAGCAAACATCTAAAATCCTCAGCAAAGAGATATTATAGACTCACATCGACATCTTCCTTTTTGAGAAAATGGTGCTCTATGTAAGCATGAAGACGTTACAGAAGACAGACCTTCACTCCTAGTCCCATAGAAATAGAATGATGTAGCTGAAAAGAATTATATACAGTTCAACTTTACATATAAAAGGGTAAGAGAACTAATATTTATCAAAAATATATTTTGTACTATAGGGGAGCAAAATTTGCCACACATTTGTGGTGTCTCTTTGGCATGAGGATTAATTTAAGCTGATTATTTTTAAGAAAGAGAAGACTCAAGAAGTCTTTCTTTTTTCCTTCCTCTTAGGTATCTAATGAATTTAGATATTCTGTTCTCAGAATAGAGCTACCGCCAGAGATATCTGCAAAGAATATGACCTAGGTGTGGTGGGGGAAACTCTGGCAGGACCCAGAGATCAGAGTTCACTCTGTGTCCCATTGTATCAGCATGCCCAGCAAACATTTGTTTACCAAACATTTGCTTTTCCATCTCCATGTGAGTTACCTTTCTCTCCTGCAAAGTCCTAATCCGCTGCCTCCAACCTCTTTTTTCTTTAGCTGAAGATGATATTTAAGGTGAGAATTTTGGTTATTTTGTCAAGTTACTCAGTTTTCCTGGGTATCTCCCATGTATTCATGTTATTAATTTTTTTTTTTATTTCTCTCCTGTTAATCTGTTCCATGTCAATTTAATTCTGAGGCTGGCCAAAGAACCTAGAAGGGTAGAGAAAAATTCCTTCTTCCCTGACACAGCACTTTCTGTGCCATAATAGTGTAGTAGAATAGAATTTTAGGTTCATGTAGACCTAAAATGGAATTTTTACTCTGCCAATAACCAACTATATGATTTTAACAAGTTACAAGAACCCTGACATTCAGTTTTCTTACTGTAAGATGGAAAAAATTTACTTAGTTCTCTCTACAGGAGAGCAATTGGTTCTAAAAGTGTTATTTATAAGTGTTAGAAATTTTATTGCTTATTTGTAATTTATAAAACATCTACAAGGTTTTAATTAATTAAAAAGTGAACTCAAGCATCAAGCTTATAATAGGCTGTAATATGCATTCGTATTGGATTGTGTACAAAACTGTAGTTTCAGTTATCATACCAATAAACAGTATTTATATTTTACAACTTATTTAGAAGCTGGGTAAATTATCATAAACAGTAGCAATCTTCTACAAGATTTGGGAATCATGCTTGAACACAATAAGATTGACTTGGCTTTAAAAAGAAAAACCTACTATATTTTAATATAAGAACATAGAATGTGAAAGTCTACTAATAAGAGATTAAATCAATGTTTTGTTAGGATTAAGTAGGCAAATATACGGTACCATTTACTGCAGTGCACATTCTATAGTCTGTAGTCAATAAATATTATTTCTCTTTCATTTGCACAAACTCAGTGTTCTCAGTGTAAGTATGATGTTTCATCATGTAACAGGGTGCCTGAAATGCCCCTATTACAGGGAGTGATATTTTGAAAATATTTTCATTTTCAAAAATCTCCTGTTGAAATGCCTATCTTCCTAGGAGATCTAACATCTTAAACAGTTAAAAGTTAACATGTTTGTGGTAAGGAATTTGCTGATAAAATGAGAAGAAATCACTGGAGGACATTTTGTTCTCTCTCTCTCTTTTTTTTTTTTCTGAGCAGCTAAATGTAGAATGTATTTCAAGGAGAAGAGATTAATAAATTCTTAGATACTAATAGGAGAAGAACCATGAAAGCCATCTAAAAATTATCCTGTAGCCAGTGGGGATTGGCCACCATAAACAGGGGAATTACATGGTCAGACTTAATTGTGGGGGCATTGAGGAGGATATAGAAGAAAAACAAAGAAATTGAAGACAGAGGATCAGTGATGAGTTCATTGGCTAATTCAGGCCACATGGGGATAAGAACCTTAAGTAAGGGTCTCTCAAAGGATGAGAGGATAGATTTGAGAAGCATTTTAAAGTGAGAACTTATAGAACTTAATGATGATTTAGTTAAAAGGGTTAGGATAATTTTGGGATTTTTTGCTTGGGTAAATAACTTGAATGTTATGTAATTTATTAAGATACGGAACATGGGAAGTAAACTATGTTTGTAGGCTAGATGAGGAGGGGATGAGTTAATTTCTTGACATTTTTAATTATGTAATGAAACTACCCAGAAAATAGATTGAAAATATAAGATCATCCAACACAGAAAGGCGAGCTGAAGAATAAAGGTAATGACCTGATAAAGTAGAAGAAAAATAAGGTACAGGTTACAACAGCCAAACAAGGAGAAATTTTTAAGAATGAAGTGTTCAATAGTGTCATATTCCTGTCAGTGTCAAAGCAGTTGAGATAAGTACAATAATATATCTTTTGAGATTTGCAGATACTAATATATATATATTAAAAAATAGATAAACAAGTTTATAATGTATGGCACAGAGAAATATATTCAATACCTTGTAGTAACTTATTGTGAAAAAGAATATAAAAACAAATATATGTATGTTCATGTATGACTGAAGCATTATGCTATACACCAGAAATTGACACAACATTGTAAACTGACTATACTTCAATAATATATATATATACAAAAAAAGAATATATCATTAAGTTTGACGAGATGTATTCATGAACCCAATGAAGAGATGGTCACTATTTTTTTATTTTTTGGTGAGAACCAAATGTAGCTTACAGTGGCTTGAGAATCAACTGAAGAAGGACAAAATAGCAAGAAAATGTAAAAGGTTTTCATAAATTTGATGATGAAAGAGGAAGAATATTGAATGATGTTTGATTTATTTAGCAAATTAATTCTGCTGAAGAATAATCAGGTAAGAACTTAAAATCTGAGGTTTTTAATAATTTGGAATACCTTGCTCATGTGGTCCAAGCTGAAATTCTAATTCTAATAATATAACATTTTGGCATTATCAATATTTCTTAACCAGTTTTCTTCTTCTGCATCTCTTTTCAAGTAAGTGGCAGTATATGACTTTTGTACTGTTTCTTTCTCTCAGTCTCTCTCTTCTAATTTTTTCCATGTTTCTGTGCTAAATTCATACTCACTAAAAATGAATTATACTGTCATTACAGTAATAATGATAGTGATTATGTCAGATATCAGAAACAAAAGAAATTACAAATTCCTTCAATACTGAATAATGCCACTTTACATCCCTACTGCTTCTCAGAGAAATATGGCAGGGTTATTACTTGTCTCCAATCTCATTCATGCTGTTCTTACCCTGTATGCCATTATCTTTCCTTTTCTCCTATTCAAATTTCACCTATTCTTGAAGGTTGGGCTGGATAAGTTTTTTAGCTATTTAAAGTGTTTTGGGTAGTTCTGTGCTTCCTATAACTACCCCAGCCTACTTTGCCCCTTCTTAAGCATACTATTAAAAAATGACTAATGATCATATACTACTGTCTATTTTCTTCTCCTTGATTTATGTTTGCATGTCTCTTGTTACCAACTAGACTGTAAGCTCATCAATGGCTATGAGCTAATCTTAATGCTTCTTTAGTTCTGTGCTCCAACCTCTACTCCACATCTTCCTTCAGTTGCTACACATTTATAGAAAAGGATTTAACACACATAAATCATTAATCAATACATTTTTAACACTATGAAGTAGATAACCAAGAATAGAAGCATAATATACCAAAACCAGACACTTTTCCTGATCAGTGCTTCTAAATTCTGATACATGATAACTTTGGGGAAGAGAAAGAATAATATATATATTATTTGCATATATATATATATATATATATATATATATATGCATAAATTGAGATTTCCAAGAGGATATAGTTCTTTTACAAGTTATTTCAAAATTTGTGTCAACAAAAAGCATATTACATTCTGACTGAAAATGTGCAATGGAGAGTTTTTGAAGTCTCTAAATAAGTTTGATATTTTTCCCCATTAAGAGAGAAATATGAGGCTTCTCTGAACATATTGAAAATAACAGATTGCAGTGATATACAAGCCTTAATACATAATTTTACCTGCCATTCAGTTGAACTATCCTATAAACACAATTTAATCTGATCTAAAACAGTAATGGTCAGTATTCACAAAGGTTAACTTGAATGATTTCATGTAGTCCTGAGTACAATAGATTATTTCTGTACATTATCTTATTTTCCTTTTTTCAAGCTCACATTTTAAGCTGTCAGGCTTACAAATGTATAGAACTACCCAAAACATTTTAAATAGCTAGAAAACTTATCTAGTTTCCAAATAAAAACAAAATGTAGGGCTACATGAAGCTGGGGCAGCATTTTGTGTAAGTATAGTGGTTTCTTTAGTAATGTCTCACAATTTTGAATTAGGCAGAACTTATTTCATTTTATCCTCTCTTTTGGTGGTTTCAACTCTCATATTCCCTCTGCTTTTTGGCACTACTTCCCTTACCACAAGTATGACTATATGTGGATATTGTGTCATCTCATGACTCCTCTGGCTTTCCATATAAAGCATACTATGTTTTAGAGCTTTCCTTCCTTCTGTTCTTCTCCCATCAAAATTGACCTATGAATCACAGTCTCATAGTTGTTTTCTCTAAAAATTAGCAGTAAGACATTAGCCAAAAAATGAACCCTGATGCAATGCCACACCTTAACTGAATTAAAATACAAACACCAGGAAGTCCATAAGGAATTAGCCTAATAGTTAAATTTGCAGTCCCCAGAAGAGGCTTTGGTTGGTGGGAGAGTAGTGCATTTTTCCATAGAGGGCTATTTGGCATGCCTCAAACTTAGGCCAGATATAGGTATAGATAAGACAGTCACAAAGCTTCCTTGTGACAACTATAGTTACAATGAACCAGAGTGTTAGCCCTCCTAAGTTAAGGACCCATTAAGTATGAGACAAAAAGTAAGCCATAACGAAAAATAAGAAAAGGAGAAATTTTAAAACCAAAGGCTAATTTTCAACAGTCAAATACTCTCTATTATTATGGTTCCTAAACTTAGGTATACATTCATCATACAGGCAGCTTGTTCAACATAACAATTTCTGGTCTCTGCCCTCTTATGTTCTGACTCAATGTGTCTGGTGTATAGAACAGGACTCTGTATATTTTTTAATGCCTTAGATGATTTTGACATATGTCATTTGAGGAATGTACTTATATAAACTCTGTTGTATAAATATATATATATATACATATATATCTGTCTTAGCATATTTACTGTTATTTCTCTCAACTTTGTCAAATGTAACCTCCTTTCACAATTATCTTTTGATTCCATTTAGTCCTGAGGGAAGTCCCCAAAATTTGATTAATCATTTTTGATCAAGTTTTATAAGTAGATCAAAATAGTGTCCCAGGTATAGATACAGATACAACAAAATAGAATCAGATATAACAAAATGGAATCTCAGAAACTTCAGCTCCATTTGGAAAAGAAAATGAAATAATATCTGTGTGAATTCTTTCTCCAAGTAATATGAAGAAGGACTATGGAAAATTAAAGCAACTCAAATATGTTATATGATATATAATCTAATTTCATTTATTTCAGCATTCATAATGTATTATACTTCCATGAATTAATTTTAAGCAACACCTTTGGGAAAACCAGTTGCCTTATTCAGGAATGCACACTCCAGGAGCTGTTAGCTAGCATTTTCATAAAAGACCACACTATAGAAGTATCTATTGTAAATTCTTCCATTACCATTATCTCTGCTCAATGCAGGAGGTTCTGTTAATTAGTGTACTGGATGTTATAAATGAATTTTGATTGATAAAATTTGAAGTATTCCAGATATCTGGATTGGCTTAATTTTTTTTTAATTTTTTATTAATATACTTTATTTTTAGAGCAGTTTCAGGTTCACAGCAGAATTGAGCAGAAAATACAGAGTTTGCATACAGCCCTCCCCACCCACACATATATACTCCCCTACGTCAACATCCCTCATCAGTGTGGCATATTTAGTACAATCGATGAACCAACATGCACATATTATTGTCAACCAAAGCCTATAGTGTACATTAGGGTTCACTCTTGATGTTGTACATTCTATGGGTTTTGACAAATGCATAATGACATGTAGCTACCACTATAGTATCATACAGAGTAATTTCATTGGCCTAAAAATCCCTTGTGCTCCATCTATTCATTCCTGCCTCCCTGCCTCTCCCCAAATCCCTGGAAACCATGATCTTTTTATTGTTTCTGTAGCTGTGCCTTTTCCATAATGTCATTTGGTTGGAATTGTAGTTTGTAACCTTTTCAGATTGGCTTCTTTCACTTAGTAATACGTCTTTTTCCATGTCTTTCATGGCTTGATAGCTCAATTCTTTTTTTTTTTCACTGCACATATATTTTAAAATTTACATATATGTACTGTTCATTGCTTCTAAGAATGTTTAGAGCTTTAGCTTTTTAAATTTACATAGTTATCAAAGGAATAAATGGATTGGCTTAATATATTTTAAAGTCAGTACCACTATATTTTCTTGGATTCCCACAGAAAGCAGAGACTAAGAATTTTTGTCCAGGTTGATTATTCTTGGAAATCATCCCAGGAAATTGGAGTGGAAGATAAGAAAAAATGGACTAGGGAAGGAGGGATAGCCAACAGCAGGGTGCATTGCTGAGCTGATGACAGCTATGGGCAACCAGGGAACAATCAGGCTGGGGCTCTTTGAAGAGTTGGGCAGTGTGCTTAAGTATCATCCACCTGATGGATGAAAGAGAGGCATATTTGTCCTCTGAATCTCATCCTCTATAGGGTGTTACTATCCTCTTCCAATTTGCGCATGTGAAATTGCTGAGCAGGCTTCAGCAAACACCCCTTATCATAGATTTAGTGAAGTCCTGGAGCAGAATGTTAGAGATACAAGGTCAGCCAAAGAGTGACACTGTCAGTTTACACCTACATGAAACTGGCTGCCTAAATTGTAGGTGAAGTAAAAGTTGAGCTGTGAGATATGAACTGGGGAAAAAGCAATGTCTGATATATCCATTCATGCACAGTCCATGCAGTGACTTTGTTAAATAACATAGTGGTTGTTATAAATGGATTTTCATTGGTGAATTTACTAGAGTTCAAAATACATGCATTGTAAAGAAATATTTTAAGGTCATCATCATCCTTTCATGCACAAAGTATAAAAATACAGTGACTTTGGTGGCCTAGACCTTTAAAGATAGTCTCGCAGGTTTCATTTCTAAGTTGTTCTGTGTCTAGCTACTTATTTTTGAGAACTCTTGGTTACCATGCTTTGAATTGTCAAAAGTGAATTGCTTTAGGCAAGATGATATTAAAACACCTAAAAGGAAAACGATCTAAGATTAATTTGTCTTATATTTGGGATCTGCTTTTCAACAAACATTTGCATATGTGGCAGAATTTAGCCTAAGACTTACTCTCGTTTTATAGGATTGGGGTGACAAAATTGTGGGGAAGAAACTTTTTGCTCTTATCAACTAATGCTTGGAGGCCATTGCTGTATTTTATATATATATTTACATATAAAACTTACTATATAATAAAATATATTGCTATGTATTTATATATATATAATAATCTAACAATTGTACTTGCCCAAATTAAGTCAGTGAACAACAGTACAAATAACTGATAACTTGAAAATATGTTAGAAGTAATTTATTATTCATTTAAAAATTGGGAATAAATGTAAAATAAAAATAATACCTATAGCTTTCAAAAATTGGGAAAATGACATCCATTGAGAGCCTTGTGCTTCTGGCCTTCTTGTATATACACAGTACAAAGCATCTAGAAAATAATTCTCAACTCAGAAAATTAATTATATGTGGTATTGTAGCCATAAGGTAAAAGACAAGAGTAAAAATAATTTTAGAAATACAAATATGCCTACTCAAAAACTTTAACAACTACCTTATATTGTGGACTTAAAAGTCAGGTATTAAAACTCAAGATGAGGTTTTGAAAATATTTCATTGTTTGGCTGAAATAAAATAATAGCATGAATCTCGCACTACCAATCATCCTTTCTCATCATGAAGCTCCACAGAGAGTTCTGAAACCAGGAGAAAATAGCAAAATTAAAATCAAAGTACAGTTTTATTATTAACTGGTCCTGTGCCCAGTATTTTCAATAAATAGAAAGGGCAAAACTTGCTTGGGGCATGTTATTTAATCTTGAGAACTGAATGGGACAACGGCCAAATCTTGGGATGCTGTCACTTTCTGGTGATCTGACGTATCTAAAACCCTAACATAGTTTTATATCCAGAAAGAAAAAGTTCCATGTATAGAAGAGGATACAATTTGAAAGGAAGTGAGAAGAGAAAAATAGGATCAGATCACTGTGTAGGAACATTATTTTCCTATGAAGCTATATATATATGTAGTGCTTAAACGTGATTCATTGCTAAGTGCTGTAAGTACAATATATCATTTAATTTCTCCCAGCAATTTTATTAGATAGCTATTATTATCCTCTATAATACATGGGGAAACTGAGAGAGAGTTTAAATCACTTGCTCAAAGTTGTACAATTAATAAAATCTGAATGATTCCAAAACATGTGCTCTGTCCACTATGTAATCTAAGTTTTAGGGATCTATTGTATCACCATTTCCTAAAATTTGTCCTTAAAAGATTAGTACTATTAGTTGTTCTTTAAAAAAAAAAAAAAGGATCTATATAAATTGGGGATTTATTTTACCATTTTGAAGATTTATAAAATAGTCATTTATCATAGTCACTTATTAAAGGTTCAGTAAATTTCTGCAGTCAAAAGTCATGTGTAATATTTTTAAAGGCAGCATTATTTAGATTTATTTGACCATGAAATACTTTTCCATGTAGCACATATTAATATATTTATGAAAAAAGCAGCCCTACACTCTATTCTCAGTTAGAATTGGAGCAGCAGCACGAAGCTTAAGTATTATTGATGGGTCCATCAGAGAAGACATTCTTTCATTTATTGTCATGCATTATTTTTTTCATGACTCTTTGTTAGAAACTATGCTAGTTGATAGGGAGAGAGAGATACAAATAGGACAGTAGCAAACAATGAGAACTGAAAATTTTCTATGGTTCTTAGCTCTTCAGGTTAGTTTCATGTAAATTATATGTTAGGAGGTTGGTTTCTGAAGAGTTAATTGGCTAGGCTTTTAAAAAATTAATCAATCAATAAATTAATTTTTTATGGAGGTACTTGGGATTGACACAAGAGCTCAGGCATGCTAAGAATTCACTCTACACTGAGCTATAACCTCCCCACTGGCTAGGCTGTTTTAGTCTAAATTTAGATAATTAACAAAAGCATGTGTAATTTCAGTCAAGATGCACCTCTCTCTCTCTTCCTTAATCCCAATCCTAGTACAAATTATTAAAAAACAAAAATAAAAACAAAGAAAAGCAAAAGCCCAAAACAATAATCATAGCTATACTTAAATTAAGAATGACTTTGGACCAGAAATGGAAGAGATATACAGAGTGACCACAATTAAAGTATAGATTGAAATAAAAATACTCAGTAGAATATATTTTTCTATTGAAGAGAGTACATTTTTTAGTAAACTGAAGTATAATACTGTACTGAGAAGTTTACCCTGAATATAGTAAAGAAGGAGAGATTTAAAACATAAAAGAGAGATTAAAAAAAAAACATAAAAGAGAAGTTAAGAGATGTGGAGAATAGATTGAGAGGTTTCCACTATATTTCAAGTAGGCCTTCAAGGAATAGAACAACATGATTATATTTTGACAAGCTGAGAAGCAATAATTAAAATTATTTTAGCTGAGACTATCTTTCTTAATGCTAAGCCCATTATTTTTCAGTCTTCCTTCTTCTGATACATAGGTCAGCAAGTATAGGCCACCACCCGTTTTACTATAACCTCTGATCTAAGGATAATTTCTATTTTTTAAAATCGTTGAAAAAAATAAGAGTAACATTTTGTAACTCATTGATAATTATATGAAATTCAAATTTTAATGTTTACAAAGTTTTATTATAACAGTCATGCTAATGTGTTTACATATTGTATATGGCTCCTTGAGTTAAAGCAAAATTGAATAGTTGTGACAGAAATCTTTAGGCCGAGAAAGCCAAAAATATTTGTATATCTGTTCCTATACAGAAATAATTTATTTATTCCTGTTCTATTATATAAGCATTTAAGGCCAATAGTTTTCTTTTGTATATCTCTTTTGCTATATTCCATCTATTTTTATTTATATCAATATCATTCTTTTTCAGATCTATTTCAAAATTTTATTATGGCTTCTTTGATTTATGAGTAATATAGAAATCTGTATTTTATTTCCCAGTGTATGTTTAAAAATATTTGTCATTGAATTTTTGGTTAATTCAGTGTTGTCCCAATAATATATTCTGTTGGATACCTTATCTTGCTATGTCATTAAAATATGTGTTACTTTAATGGTTACTCTTGAAGCTTTACCATGCATTCTTAACAAAGTAAAACTTAACCACCTGCCTCAAATTTATGGAAAATTCTTGGAAAGCCTATAAAAGGGATCACCCTCTTCACTACCAACTTTAAAATAAATCACTAAAATTATCATTCTCTTATAAAGAAAAAAATATTTTTAGATTTACCCACAGTTTCCCAATTTATTTGCTCATTTTCATTTTTATACTTAAGAACTTCTTTTGTTTTTCATACATAAGAAAAGGGAAACTGGAATTCTCTTCCTCTTGAATTATGTGAATGAAAAATACTGCAAGCCATATTAGTAAACAGAGAATGCTGAAGCCATCAAGTCATCAGTAGCTGCCACCACCCCCCAGTGAAGCCAAGCCTGCAGCCCAGCCTCTGCAGCCACTCACAGTGGTGCACCGTGAGGGGACTCAGAATAAGAAAGGGCAGAATACTGGCCCTAGATGGCTAGGTGCTTGTCAAAGGAATGAATTCAATGAGCCCAAATGTTTGCTTCCTCCCATACATAGAAAAGCACTACATTCTTTAACTTGAGATGCCTGGTTTCTTTAGATAACAAGTAAACTTTTATTGTTCCAACAACCTGGTCTTTGTTGTAAAGCTCCTATATATCCTAGCTCCTCCCCTACCTCTTCAGAGCAGTCCCTCAGAGCGATCTGAGAGGCTGTCATCCCGGCTTGAGTCCTCCCACTAAATAAAACATAACTCAGCTTTCAGGCTATGCATTTATTTCAGTTGACAATTATATTCTTTAGAATTTTCTCTAGTGGAGGGTGTGTTGCTGGCAAACTCTCTGTTCTTCTTTATATAAAAGTATATTTAACTATTATTCTTAAAAGATAATTTTCAGGACACTCAATTCTGTATTGAAATCTTTTTCTTCTAGCATTTGATGATATTTTTGGATTTTTTTCTTTTGGTTTCCATTGTTGCTGTTGAGAACTCTGCTATCAATCAAATAGCAGCAGAGGAGGTAAGAACATTGAATGTTTAGGAGTATCTACTGCAAAGCTTACACAAAACCTCTAACCTATGCATATAAAATGGACCCTTGAGGTTTGTTTTTGTTTTAGCCCATGAACAAGAAGATGCTGCTAAGTTCTCAAGGGGGAAAATAATCCAAATCTTACTCTTCTTAGTAATATTATCTGGTATCCATTTGGACTCATCTAATGACTTTGTCAAATTAACATTTGTTAAGTGGAGCATAGGGTGCCAAATGATGAGCCATTGTTTAACAACAGATCACAAGAGAAATTGAAATTGAGAATTTTATTACTCACAGGTCTAGGAGGAAGTACACAGCATGCCCTGAGAGATCACATGGAGAGGTCAAGGCAGAGTGCAGAGAGAGCAGTAGGATCTGGGGCACACGTCTTTATTAGAGTCTATGGGTGGAGTGCTTTGGGGTTCCCAGGCTAAGGCTAGGTGGGTCAATTAAAACGGAAAGAATAAAGTTCTGGTAGCTCCACAGGGATCTTATCTAAGGGGCACATGAAGGAAAGGCTCTGGGAGGCAGAGGAGATTGTTGATCACCAGGGCTGTTGGGGAAAAAGAAACCATATCAGAAACTTACATTTGCTCCTTGTATGCCCCTAGGACAAACAAAATGGCTGCCCAGACAGCAATACTGTGGGGTAGCTTAGCTAGACTCTCAACATCCCATAATTTTTATATTTAAGAATTATTCATCTTTACTAGGTACTCTGGCTGAGGAAAAATGCAAACAAATAAATTACAAAACCAGCGATGAACATTTCCCGCTTAATCTTCCAGTTAATTTCTAAATTAGGCTGCTAACTACCTAAGACCATCAAGCACCCGCTGCTCTTTAAATTTCCTTCATTACTTCCCTATCCCTACCCCATGATACACTCAGAATATCACTGATTATTAACTCCAAAATGAACTATATTTCAAATGTTTCTTTCTTAATACCAATCGTTATGAGGAATGCAGAGCATTAAACAGTCTTAGCAGGCAGGAATACTATAAAAGCAGGTAGCTTTGTCTGCATCCTCTGTGCTGGGTATGTTTGTGAAAAATCAAATTTTCCCTCTAGGGTACTTTCATTGAGACGGTTAATCTAATTTCTTGCTACTTTATACATTTTTTCTTTTTTTTTTTCCCTCTGACTGCAAAGTTTGGAGGATTTCAAAAAAATATTTTGTGCTGCTCACTATAGATAGATTTATTGAGGAAGTTACACTGACTAAATTCTCATCTTATCCCTGTTCTTCTCCACATCAAAGGGTGAGGCAAAGGGATGCTCTTGCTGAAAATCCTCTTTAGTTTATCCAGCTACTAAATTATTTACCACTTTGGTTTCTGTATAAAATCTTTTGATAGAAATGAAAGCCTCAGCAATAAAGTGTGATTACTTTTTATAGCTCAAATGATCACTGGTCAGAGATGCAAGTATAAAGCTGATTTTGTGTAAATCACCTTTTAAAGAAAAAAACATACAATGTATTAAGAATTCTGTTCAACATGGCTTACTGTGACATACATCCAAGTATTGTGGGTCATATCACGACCCCTGATAATTTGCTAAACACAGTCGAATAGAATAGAATACAGCTAGTTTCTTTCTTCAACATCAACATTAGAAATAATTCTATGTTACACTTTTTCATCCTGTATGGCATAAGGCAGTTACAAATTTAAGTACGACATTAACTCTATTTCTTTTCTTCTGACTGTGATTTATTAGTTGTTTTAGCTATATTGTCAATGAAGTTCTGGTCACAGAGCTAAAAGCAGGGGTTTTGAGACTCAGTTTTTGCTGTCTTCTTTTTCTTTTTTCTTTTTATAGATATACACCAGATCATTAATCTGGTGTTTAAAGTGAATAACAGAGGAAAGAAGACTTGAAGAACCATATTTCTAAGTGGAGCTCTGCCACCAAGAAAAGGCAGTTACTTGTTTTTTTCTGGATGTCAATATCTTTAATTGAATACTGTAGACATTGAACTATTAGCTTCCCAAGAACTTCTGAATATCCACACTTATCACTAGCTACCATTCAAAAATATAAATGTAAAGTAGCAATAGTTTATACTAAAATAAATATGAGTAAAGATGAATGACAATTAGTACAATTAGTACTAAAAGGTATATAAGGAAGGTGGGTATAGCTCAGTGGTAGAGTGCATGCTCAGCATGCACAGGGCCCTGGATTCAACCCCCAGTACCTCCATTAAGAAAAAAAAAATTAAATAAAAATATATAGAACATAGCAAAATGTATGAATAAGCCTGAAGAAGGAAGTATAGTTTTTGGAAGCAGACTTACATAAGGGTTAAAAGTGTAAGCTTTGATCTCAAGCACAACTGAATTTGTATCTGGTAAATGGTAGTGAGACCAGGAGAGGACAGATATGTAAGATATTGTAATTAATATAAAGATTGTGTCTTTTCCTCTGAGTGAAATTGGAAACCACTGGAAGATTTGAGCATAGTAATGACATAATTTGACCTATATTTTTACAGGCCATTCTGGCTACAGTGTCTAGAATAGATTTGGGGCAGGGAGCACAAGCCATTTTGGACAAGATGACAAATTGACATTATAATGGAGTAATCATAGTTCAGGCAGACAAAAATGAAACTGAGCAGCCATTGAGGACCTTGTCTTAGACACACCCTTGCACCAATAAGAACTTGAACTTTCTGTAAACCATAGCTAACTAAAGGAAGCCAGTTATTTTTAAAACTTCTTCTAGCTGCAACCTTGTGTCTCAAGGTTGTTCTCCCTTGTAATTGCACAATCATTTCAAACCCCAACTAATCGTTACTTACCAAGCACCCTTACTTCTTGATACCTCCAATTATAACTCTTGATAAACAACTCACGTAACTGTCACCTTATGCGTTTTTGCCTCCCCTAGTTTGTAGTCTGGCAGAACACAGTTAAAGTGCTTCTTGAATCTTCTGCAATCCTAACAAACCCCAAATAAATGCCTCTTTATTTCAATCAGGTCTCCATCTGTCAAACTTTAGTTAACAGAGGCTCTATTCCTTTTGGGAGACTATCAAATTTTATGATGAACTGGATATGGGGTGTGAATGAGAAGAATCAAGGATGATGCTAGAGATTTAGCCTGAGCAACTGGTGGTTGGTGGTACAGTATTAATGATACAGAGAACAACGCGGAAGAAATAATTTTGGAGAGAAACAGTATACAGTTAATTTAGATACACTAATTTGATATGTATATTAGACATTCAAGTAATGATGAAAGTAGGCAATTAGATAGGAGTCCAGAGGTAAGGAGAGAATTCCAGGTTGGAGATAGAGGTTTGGGAGTGACCAGCCTATTGAAGGTATTGATATCCCATGAGATCACAAAGAGGTCTTAGTAGAGACAGAAAAAGGAAAGAGTCTTAAAACTATATATCCCAAGAATAGTTGGTGTTTTTGGTGCCCTGCCCACATCCCCTTATCACTTATTTTTGTGCAAACCAGGCCAACTTCCAAGGGTCAGCACCTATGTATTTATTTTTTTCAAGTTTATCTCTGGACACTAAAGTCCACTCTGTCCTTACACACAGAAAACTGGTAGTTCTGGTTAGTCAGTGCCACTCACCAAGGACTAACTGCCAACCTATGATAAGAGTTGATAAGTAAATATGCTCATTTCCTTCACCCCTTATGTGGGACAACTACAAGGAGTGTGTTCTACACCGTCTGTCATTGTTCCCCAGTGGAAATAAGCACCTCTAGCCCACAATGCAAACTTGCTCGATAACTCACTTTACATTTTTCTTATTTCCTTCATTTATTTCTCTATTACCTTACTGGTATTTACTCAGGATCTGCTCTAGGAGAAAAAAATAGTGACCCTGACATATCTGAATGTTGAGTAGATGAGGAAGAATCATCAATGTGGCTGAGAAGAAGTGGTTAGTAGATAAGAGGGGAATGCTTTGTCATCTGTATTAGTCACTACTGATAAGTTATGCAAGATGAAGACTGAGAGTAGCTATTACATTTAGCATTATACAAGTCATTGATGACATTGGAAAGAGTGGTGGGGGCAAAATTTGTATTGAAGTTAGTTCAAGGAAATAAAAGAGAATTTGAAGAAAGCAAGTTATCAACCACTTGTTCAAGTTTTGTTATGAGGGAGGGAGCATAAATAGAGAAATGGGTAGTAGCTTCAAGATGATGTGAAACCAAAATAAGATTTATTTTGTTTTTAGATCAAAGTACTAACACGGTGTTTTCATGCTAATGAGAATAATTTAGTAGAGGGGGAAATGTTGCTTATTAAGGAAAGTGGAGAAATTGTTAGAGTGATATCCTTTGGTAGCTTAGTATAGATGGGCTAGAGTGCACAGAGTAGTTAGTTGGCCTTAGAAAGGAGGGCAGGAAATTCACTCATAGTAATGTTAAAAAAAAAAAAAAAAAAAGGCAAAGTATGTTGAAATAGATGCAGGTAGGGAGTGTGGTGAGTCAGCAGGAATGCCTGCAAATCATCCTTAGAGTACAAGATGGGTTGCCTGGATAATGATACATTTGATTCTAGTGATCAATTCCATCTCCCAGCAGAATGGGCTGCATCTGAAATCAGCTTTATAGGTGACGGTGGCTTGTGTTCCCATTCTCCACCAAGCAGGAGGGGCTACATCTCTGCTCAGATCCTTAAGATGCTAGGCATTTCACTTTTCAAGGTAGCTTTTCCAAACTCCTGTCACCCAAGCTCAAACATTCTGACAACCTAGTAGTCTGATTATCCTTCTAAGGATAAAGTTACTTTCACGTACACTGCTGCGTAACAAATTACTAATAACCAAGCAGCTTAAAACAACACTATACTTATTACCTCACAGTCCTGCAGATTGAAAGTCTGTGTGGACTCAGATGGGTTTTCTGCTTAGGGTTTTACAAGGCTAAAATCGAGGTGTCAATTGGACTAGATACTTACCTGTAGGCCCTGGGGATGAATTCCTTTCTAAGCTTATGCAGGTTGTTGGGAGAATTCAGTTACTTTTAGCTGTAGGACTGAGATTCCTGTTTCCTTGCTGGCTGTCAGCATGGGGCTGCACTTGGCTTCTCGATGTGGTTCTCAGATATGTTCCTTGTTACCCTCTCCATCTTTGATGCTAGCAATAGAATATTTCTCTTCAGTTGAATCCTTCCCAGGCTACTCCCATTCTCTCTGCACTTCCTCCCCACTTTTGCGAATGATCAGAAAGACCTCTGCTTTTAAAGGGCTCCTGTGATTAAGTTAGGCCCATCTGGATACTCATCCTTTTTTAAAATCAAGTAATTAGTAAGCTTAATTACATCTGCAAATTACTTTTTGCCAGGTAATAGAACACAATCATGGGGTTAAACATCAGGGACAATATCTTTCTACCTATCATGGTCTAGCTTCTGGTTCCTATGATTTATATCTCTTTTACATGCAAAATACATTTGATCCATCCTGAATTCTCTACATTTTTATCTCATTATAGTATCAGCTCAAGTCCAAAAGCTCATTATTTAAATATAAGTCATTATTTTTTCAGCTCAAGTTGAAAAATCTCATCTAGATTCTCTTAGCTATGAAAAGTTCAGAATATGCTGCTCCAAAATATACTATTTTGGCATAAGGATTATTTTTACGTGAAGGCAACTGAGAAGAAACAAATACAAGAAAAGCACCCTGCCCTTCTCCTATTTACCTTAAAGTAGGACATAAATTTAAAAGAATGTCCCTCCTTCCCCCTTCACCAGGAAGGACAAAGGTTAATCCCCAAAGATAACTTTAGATCCTTATCAACATAGAAGAAACAGACCGAAGTCTGCCTAACAAGCCTCATTCTTATTTACCTTGTTTTTCCTGGTAACAACTCCATAATAGGGCCCCTCACACTTTTTTTTTTTTCCTTTTGTCATTAGCTGAAGATGGTACTTAAGCTGGAGTTCTAAGCCACCTCTTTGACTTACACTTTTTTTTTTGGTATCTCATATGTATACACGAGTTGTATGTGTTAATAAACTTCTGTTTGTTTTTCTCTTGGCAATCAGTCATTTATTATAGGAGTCTCATCCAATAATTCAGAAGGGTAGAAGAAAAATTATTTTTTCCTGCCCTATAGCTCAAAGTTCAAACTTTCATCATCTAATTCAGGTACTCAGGTGGGGATGAGTCTCCTGGGTATGAAAGTTCTTGGGGCACAGTTCCTCCACATCCCCCTTACTATATCTGCCCTCAATATTCCCAACATACAATGTAATCTTCCCCCATTACTTCTAACATACAATGGTAAGACAAGCATAGGGAAATAGTTACACACATTATGGTTCAAAAATGAGAAAAAATGGAAGGTAAAAAGGAGTGATGGTTCTAACAGTTTGGAAATCCAGCCAGGCAAATGTTGAATTTTTCTTAATTAGGTTTTGGGGCCTAGGAATAATATCCCTTAGCTCTTGGTTTTCCCCTCTGGGACTTTTATTAGACTCTTTGTGTAATTGGTTCCGTTCTCTGGGCTCTGGGCTCTGCCTGACAAATCTTTTTTTTTTTTTTTTTTTGAATGAATGGCAGCATGTTTTTGCATCTGAGTAGTTTTATTAACTCACCTCCTGCTAGTGGAAATTTGAGGATCTGAGAGCCTTCTATTATTTTATATTCTCTATCCTTCTCAGTTTAAGCTTGCAGTGTTTCTGCTGATATATCTTACTCAAGAATCTTGTGGGTTTTCTGTGAATTGCACTGACTTTCACTCCATTAGACAAAAGGCTAGTTTATATATCTTTTTGAAATAATTCCTTCTCTATTTTTAACTTTTGCTAAAATGCCTGAGGGACAATGCTCTTAAGCTTCGTAGAGGCCCACTGGTTTGAGAGAATGTGTGACTCACACCCTTAATCTCTCCTAAGAGCCTCTGTGTGACTGAATACTTCAATCCTTTAATCTTCCTGAGGTTTTAGTAACAGGATGCAGACATACACACAGCTTTTCCTCTATACCATACTTTCAGCAGCCATTTGTTGCATTTAGCATCCTTTGTCATTTTGAGAGGTTGGAAATTTTCAAAATCTTCAGATGCTGGTTCATTTTTGTTTAACAGATCTTCCCTCCATTTATCTCTCTCCTCTTTCATGTTATTGTTAGCAGCCAGAAGACACCAGGCAGCACCTTAAGCACTTTGCTCAGAAATTCCCTTACCTATAGGTCCAGGTTCATGACTTATAAGTTGTGTTTTCCACATAACTACAGGACACAATTTTGCTAAACATTCTGCCGCTACATAACAATCATCTTCCTTCCTTCAGTTTCCAATAGTATGACTTTTGTTTCCTTTTGAGCTTTCACCAGCAGTCTCTAATGTTATATTTGTATTAACAGTGTGTTTAGGGCAAGCTAAACTTCCTCTCACATGTCCCTGTAAGTTTTTTAGCTTTTCTCCATGTCCCAATTCCAAAACAACTCTCATACTTTTAGGTATTTTTTACGACAGCAGCCCACTTCCAAATAGCAAAATCTGTATTCGTTTTCTATTGTTACACAATGAATGGCTACAAATTTAGTGGCTTAAGTCAATACTAATGTATCATCTCGTAGATTCTGTAAGTCAGAAATAAGAGCATGACGTGGCTAGATTTTCTGATCAGAGCATCTCCAGTATAAAATCAGGCTGTTTGCCAGGATGCAGTTCTCATCTGCGGATTAGGTCTTCTTTCGACCTGTTTGTTGCTAGAATCCATTCTCTTGCAATTGCAGGACTGTAAATCTCATTTTTTTTTTAATAAATGATTTTTTAAATGATTTATTTATTTATTTATTTATGTTGCGAGGAATCAATTAGGTTTATTTATTTATTTACTTAATGGAGGTACTGGGAATTGAACCCAGGACGTCGTGCATGCTAGACATGCTCTCTACCACTGGGCTATCCCCTCCCCTCCTCATTTTTTTTGCTATCTGTTGTTCAGGGCTCATTCTCTGCTCCTAGAGGCTGCCTTGTCCTAGAGGCAGAAAAATGGATACTTGCTCTCTTTTAGGGTAGTTGGAGAATGTCTCTCTGATGTCCTCTTCTGTGAACAGCCAGGGAAAACTCTTTGCTTCTAAAGGGCTCACTTGCTTAGGTGAGGTGCACATAAGATAATCTCAATGTGTAACTTAAAATATCACAAGAAAGATGTCTCATCATAATCATAGATTTTATCCATGTTAGAAGGGGAGGGTCTTATATAAGGGTAAGGCCCTTGGGGGTTATTTTAGAATTCTGCTCACCATGCCCTATAAAATTGGAGAGCAACAGTGGAGCAGGGTAACTACCTTGGAATATAAATCCACTGCCTGTCTAGTAGATTAGTTGGGACTCAGCATACTCTTCAGGAGGTGATGAAAGGACTGGGCAGTGATATACCTCTTCTAATATTCTTGCTAAACATTACTTTCAAATTTCATTGATAAAACTTATTTCTTGACTAGTTTTGTGTGATACTGTAGGATTTTTTTTAAAACAATTTAGCAATGTTTTATTTAACACAATATATCCACAATATTATCATTTCAAAATGCAATCAATGGAAGTAATTAGTAATAAGATATTTTATGTTCTGTTCTTCTTAGTCTTTGAAATTCAGCGTGTATTTTGCACTTGCTGCACATTTCAATTTGAAACAGCCAGTTTAAAAAAATATTTTTATGACTTTATAGAGATATAATTAATATATAATATTGTATAAATTGAAGATGTACAATGTGATGAAATATATATATATATATAGAGAGAGAGAGAGAGAGAAATGGTCGTCACAATAAGGTTAGTTAATACCTTATTAGTTAATTAATACTAATTAGTTTATTAATTAGTTAGTTAATACCTCCATTACCTCACATAATTACCATGGTTGTTTGTGTTTGCTTGTTTGTTTTTTGGTGGTGAGAAGATTTAAGATTTACTTTCTTAGAACTTTCAAGTATATAATACAATATGGTTAATTATAATCATACTGTTCATCACATCCTCAGAACTTATAACATAAAGGTTCCACAAGTAACCTTTAACCAATATCTGTCCATTTCCCCCAATCACCACCACCCCTGGCAACCACCACTCTACTTTATATTTCCATGAGCCTGGCTTCTTTAGATTTTACATTTAAGTAAGATCATACAGTATTGTTTTTCGCTGCCTGACTTATTTCACTTAGAATAATGCCCGCAAGGTCCATCCATGTTGCCACGTTGTCATAAACAGCAGATTTCCTTCTTCTTAATGGCAGAGTAACATTTTATTGTATATTTACCACATTTTCTTTATCCATTCATCCACTGATGGACAGAGTATGATGTTAGCTGTAGGCTTCTCACATATGGCATTTATTATGTTGAAGTATTCCTATTCCCAATTTTTGACAGTTTTTTATTATGAAAGAAAGGATGAATTTTGTAAGATGCTTTTTCTGCATTTATTGAGATGATTGTATGATTTTTATCTTTCATTCTATTAATATGGTGTATCACAGTTATTGATTTGCATATGTTGAATCATCCTTGCCTCACAAGGGTAAATATCACTTGATCATGGTCTATGATTCTTTTGTTGTGCTGTTGGAATTTGATTTGCTAGTACTTTCTGAGAATTTCTGCTTTTATATTTATCAGGTATATTGGTCTCTTTTTTTTTTTTTTTTTTGGTAATGTATTGATCTGGCTTTCTTATTAAGGTAATGCTTTCTTTATAATATAAATTTGAAAGTGCTCCCTCTTCTTCAAATTTTGGAAGAGTGAGAAACATTGCTATTAATTCTACTTTAAATGCTTGGCACAATTCACCTGTGAAACCATTTGATCCTGGACTGTTTTTTGTTGTTTGTTTGTTTTTTGTTTTTGTTGGGATGTTTTTTATTTCTGATTCAATCTCCACTAAAAACTAGTCTGTTCAGGTTTTGTTATTTCCCCCTGAATCAGACTGGATAGATTGTATGTTTCTAGGAATTTATCTATTTGTTCTAGTTTATTCAATTTATTAGTCTATAAATGTTTATAGTAGTCTCTTATGATCACTTGTATTTTGTTGTATCAGTTCTAATGTCTCCTCTTTCTTTTCTGTTTTTATTTGTTTGAGTCTTCTCTCTCTTTTTTAAAGTTAGTTCAACTAAGGTTTCTCAATTTTGTTTATTTTTTCCAAAAATGAGCTTTTAGTTTTATTGATCTTTTCTATTTTTTTATTGTTCTCCATTTGATTTATTTCTCTTCTGGATCTTTGTTATTTCCTACCTTTTGCTAACTTTGATTTTAGTTTGTTCTCCTTATTCTAGTTCCTGGAAGTTAAAGTTATGTTGTTAATTTGAGATCTTTCTTTTTTTCTCAATGTAGTAATTTACCTTGGTCTATGAACCTTCCTCTTAGAATTGCTTTTGCAATTTTGTTATGTTTTGTCTCCATTTTTATTTGTTTTAAAATATTTTTTAAAATTTCTTTTTTACTTTCTTCTTTGACCTATCAGTTGTTCAGGAGTTTGTTGTTTAATTTCCACATATTTGTAAATTTTCCAATTTTCTTTCTGTTATTTATTTCTAGTTTTATATCATTGTGGTTGTAAAAGGTACTGTTTTAATTTCTTAAATTTCCTAAGGCTTGTTTTATGTAATCTAAAATATTATCTGTCCTGGAGAATGTTGTGTGTGTGCTTGAGAAGAATGTATATTCTGCTGTTGGATAGAATATTATTTCTTATATGTCTATTAGGTCCATATGGTCTAAAGTTCAAGTACAATAGTTCAAGTACAATGTTTCCTTATTGGCTTTTGCTTGGGATGATCTATCCATTGTTGAAAGTGTGGTATTGAAGTTCCATACCATTATGATATTATTGTCTGTTTTGCTCTTCAGATCTGCATTTGCTTAATATATTTAGTTGCTCCAATGTTAGGTGCATATACATTTATAGTTGTTATATCTTTTTGATAAATTGACTACTATATCATTATATAATAACCTTCTTCTTTATTACAGCTTTTGAGTTAAGGTCTACTTTGCCTGATATAAGTATAGCTATCCCTGCTCTCTTTTGGTTTCCATTGGCAAGGCATGTGTTTTTCTAACCCTTCACTTTGAACTAGTGTGAGTCCTTAAATATGAATTGAGTCTCTTGTAGACAGCATATACTTGGGCCTTGTGGGTTTTTTTGTTTGTTTGTTTTTATCCTTTCAGTCAATCTATCTCTTTTGATTAGGGAATTTAATTCAATGATATTTTAAGCAATTATTGATAGGTAGGGTCTTACTAATGCTGTTTTATTTTTTTTTTATGAATCCTTGTTGTTCTCTTATTCCCTTTTTCCTCTCTTATCTTCTTCTGTAAAGTAATTTTTTGTAATGAGATACTTGATTTGCACTCTTTATCTTGTGTGTATGTACCACAGGTTTTTGCTTGGTACATAAGTTTTACATAAAACATCTTACAGATATAACAATCTATTTTATGCTTATAATATTTTATCATACAAAAACTCTACCCTTTTAATCTCCTTCACATTTTTATGTTTATGTCACAATTTAGCTATTTTTATACTTTGTGTCCATTAACAAATTATTATAGCTATAGTCATTTTTAAATACTGTGCATATTAACGTATGTACTTAAGTTAAATGATTAACACACTATCATATTACAGTATTAGTGTAGTCAGTCTACATTTGGCTATATACTTAACTTTTCCACTGTATTGTGTATTTTCATGTTTTTAGGTTACTCATTTGTGTCCTTTCATTTTAGCATAAAGATCTCCTTTCAGCATTTCTTCTAAGGCAGATCTAGTTTTGAAGGATTCTTACAGCTTTGTTTGTTTTGGAAAGTCTTTATGTCTGAAGGATAACTTTTCCAGCTAAAGTATTCTTGGTAGACACTTTTTTTTTTCTTTCTGCACTTTAAATATATTATCCCACTCTCCTGGTGTGCAACATTTTTGCTAAGAAATCCACTGATTGACTTAAGGTGGTTCTCTTGTATGAGATAATATTTTTTTCTTCTGCTTTAAAAATTCTCTCCTTGTGTTTGATTTTAGACAGTTTTATTATAATTTTTCTTGTAGAAGGTTATTTTAGATTGTCTTTTTAGTGTGACCTATTAGCTAAATAAACTTGGATGACAATATCTCTCTCCAGATTTGGGAAGTTCTCAGCCATTTTTTAAAATAAGCTTTCTGTTTCCTTTTTTTTCTCTCTTCTCTTTCTAGGACTCTAGCAATTAAAGATTGTTTTCCTTAAGCCATAGTTAACATAGACTTTCTTCACTCTTCTCTTTTTCCTTTGTTCTTTTCTGACTGGATAACTTCAAAGTTCTATCTTCTACTTCACAGATTCTTCTGTTTGATCTATTCTGATGTTGTTCTTCGCTGCATTTTAAAAATTTCATTGATTGCATTCTTTAACTTCAGAATTCCTGTTTTATTCCTTTTTTATGATTTCCATCTCTCTCTTGAACTTCTCATTTTGTTCATGCATTGTTTTCTTTATTTCATCAAATTGTCCTTTTGTGTTTTCCTGTAACTCACTAACTTCCTTAAAATACTTATTTTGAATTCTGTATCAGGTAAATCACAGATCTCAATTTTGGGGGTGTCAGGTAATGGAAAATTATTGTGTTCATTTTGCTAGTGTCATGTTTCCTTAATTTTTCATGTTTCTTGAAGTACTGTGTTGTCTACACATTTGAAACAGGAGTCACCTCCTCTAGTTTTTACTAACTCTCTTAAGGAGAGGAATACCTTCTGTCAGCCCGGCTATGGTGTCTGAGGCTATCTCAGACCTTTTTCCTTGGGCATGCCTACCTAGACTTCTTGCTCTTTCTTATGGTAGAATGCTTAAGCTTTGATGCTTTCTCTTGGTCCTGCAGTCCAGGCTAGGTGCTGATAATTTCCCTTTCACTTTCTCTAGAGTATGCTGAATGCCCAAGTTTGTGGTTTCTCATAGGCCTGCAGATGCAGGCCAACTCTCTGCACGTGCTCATCAGATAAAGCTCTCTTGGCCAACCTTGGGAGCTCACACAGTTAACTGTCCACGGGATGAGAGTGTGTGTGGGTTGAAGTACATGGAGCACTGAGAGTGACTGTGAGCTAGTTGTGGGGATCTAGAGGTGAGGCATCCCCAGCAGCTCATGTGTGGGCCTCCCAATGGAGACTGTAACACAGTTAATAGAATTCACACCCCTTTGGTATGTTCTATTCTGAGCCCTGGTTACTATTTATTTAGCAGATCACTACCCCTGAGTCATGAAGCTCACAACTCAATACTCTGGATGGTGTGAGAGAAATGAGCCTTATTAGCAACATCCTGCACAGCTAGGGAAGCTGGGCTCTCACATGATTTTACTCTCCTCCATGGGAAAAATCAAGGGCCTAGAAATTCTCTCTTGCCACTGAGCTGTGCCGCCTTGGGGGAGAGGGGTGTATGTAAAGTCAAACTCTTTCTCTTACCCTCTTTATTTCATCTAATCTCAGAATTTTTTGCTCCAACACTATGCTGGAGCTTCTTCACTGGATTCCTGGACTACACTGGATCTTTCTTTCACCCATGGATGGTTGTCAAAATAAATGTTTTTCAGAGGTAAGAGGGTAGAAACTCCTATTCTGCCATTTTGATGGCATCATTTCTGATATTTTTAGATTAAATCTTAGCCCATGAGTGGCAACTGTGAAAAGTTGCAGAATAGTTTGGTAGATACGATGGAAAGGGCTGGAAGTTCTCTCCTTTTTTTTTTTTTAATTGAGATATAATTGACATACAACATTATATCAGTTTCAGGTATACAACATGATGATTCCATATTTGTATATATTGCACAATGATCACCACAAATCTAACATCCATCACCACACATAGTTACAATTTTTTTCTTATAATAAAAACATTTAAGATTTACTTTCTTAGCAACTTTCAGATATACAATACTGTATTATAAGCTATAGTCAACATACTGAACATTACATCTGCATGACATTTATTTTATAACTGAAATGTGTACTTTTTGACCCCCTTCATCCTTTTTACCAATCTCCCCCACCCCCTGAAAGTTCTTTTCTGATTACTTCTACTTTCTATTGAAATAAGAGGCAAGAGAATTAACTGAGAGTGAGGATAAGGTGAGGTTTTAAAATTTTAAGATGAGAGAAAAAAAAGTGTGAAATAGTCCCCAGCAAGTAAGAAGCAGTATGGGCTTGGGAAAATAATATTTTTGGACAGTGTTAAGAGCACACTTCAGGTTGTCAGTGGTTGTGTATTTAAGGTGAGTTCAGTTAGCTCAGTCTGTCTCACCTCACATTTGGCCAGCCAGGAGATAGGAAGGGCATTCATGCCATTGATCCCTTGAATAGGTACAAATATGATAATGCTTTGTAATGGCTTCCCATGGCTTTTAGAATGAGTAAAAAATTCCATAACATGACCCACAAAAACTTTCAGGTTCTAACTCCCACCCAGTGCTCTAGCCTCATCTCATACCACATTCATTTTTGTTCTTATAAGCTACAATCATGTAAAGGTTATTTCTTATCTTCAAATTTAGTATACTGCATCCCTTCTTAGCATCTTTGCATATGTTTCTTCCCTCTGGAATATTCACACCTGTTTTTTCCTAATAAATGCACAGTTATCTTTTAGAACAGAGCTAAAGTAAAGCTTTCTCTCTAAAGCCTTTTCTGACCATTCCCAGGCTAGATGAAAGCTACCTGTTATTTGTTTTTTATGGTATACTTTCAGACAAGCTCAAAGTTGTCAGAAATCCTGACTGCCATATTCAGGTACTAAATACTTAATAAATCCTTTTTGAATAAACCCTTTTTCTCAGTTCTATTTCACGTATGATCTGTTATCAGTGAATAGTTTGTGACAACTTTTTAAATTACAAATGCATTCAATTCTAACCACAGAATTTGTCAAAAGGAAAAAAAAGAGTTTGCATTTGGAGGAAAACTGTCTATAATCTGGAGTGAGTGGGTGTGGGGAAAAGAAAATACATACTCGATTTGGGAGACTAAAATATAAAATTAGCTTAAATAACAAAGTTATTTTTAATCAAACTAGGAACATAAGAAAAGCATATTTTGGGTTTTGCAAAACATTGTGAATTATAAAATCACATCTGTATATTGAGAAAATATATCCATTGATGTTAAACCTAGACAAAAATACAAATATTGATTATCATACCATATATTTGTACATTTTTATTTTGCAGAAAATGGGAATTGAATTTAATTATCTTATAATTTGCATAATGTAATGACCTTATATGTCTTTGTGTGAAATAAAATTTAGAAAAAAATATATACCTTACTATCATATTAACTAGAATTTTTAAAGTTCTATCTCCTGGTTTCAGATAAAATCAGTTCACAATCATAGTAATATATTAGTTTAATATTCTATTTAGAGAAATGTATGCTATTAATAAATCATTTTAAGTACCGAAAGTATATTCATACTTTCTGGATGGTTATACATTCCTTTATGCAATAATAACTGATATACGAAGAAAAAAGGGTGGTTGTCTTAAACTTCATTCTGTCTTAAAGGTTAAAGTATATAAAACACAATACTCATTCATATTGTTAACTGTAAAATAACTTCAAGTGGGCATGGAAACAATTATTCACCCTCTCATTATCATTGGAGTGTAGGGAAATTGGAAGGGAAATATATCCTGATGGAAATTAATTTTAAAAGATAGAGGATTACAAAGTTTAAAGGGATAACAAGGTCAATAGTGTTCATGAGTGAATTTTCATGACCTCATGAGTGATATCATTTGTTCATCTTTCACTTCCACTGAACTATGAGCTGCTTAAGGATTTTTCTGCATATGACAATTCTTGGTATAGAGTAGGTTCCAAATATTCTTTGCAGTGAACTTTCCCAAGTTTCCATAAAATTAAAAGCATAAATTCTTTTGTTTTATCACTACTTTTGTACCTTCTAGACTGAAATTCCTGTATCCCTTTCCTTGACTATCAGGAAATTTTCTTTCCCCAGTCTCTGCGAATGATTAGTGTATTTTTTAAAATTCCAGTTATATAAAAAAGCAATGTTTTCTTTTAATAAAATTTAAATGTTTTATATTAATGGTTTTAATAATTTTATCCTCTGAATAAATACTTGTACTTGCCCTAGTTTTGACTATTTTTTAAGTAATTTTACATCATAGTAGTATATGAGCTTCACAATAGCCCCTTTGAAAAAAGGAGAGCATATTTTATCTGTAGCCCACATTTATAGATATGAAAACTAAGGTTCAGAAAGATATAATTTGCCAAACTCTGCATCTTCCTCATCTCCTCTGTGTGCCCCAGTAAGTAGAAGAGGTAAAATTTAATCTCATATTTTATTCTTTGAGCTTAGTACTCTTCCTCTGCACTCATTTATTATAAGTGATGGAGCTCTTCTCAACATAATTTTTATTTATTTTATTTTTATTATTATTTTTTAACATTTACAACATTTATTGTTGGTAGGAATCTGGGAAGATGGTACTCCCATCTGTATCAGTTACATGAAATATTAATAGTCTTTTACAAAAGCAAGTTAGCAACCTACATTAAAATTTTTAAATACATCAACATAATTTTTAGATGAAAGAAAACAATTGAAAATTAGCTTATGTTGTGGCTTCAAAATAGTAACCAATCCAAATATTTCATTATGTTGTCTTTAACTTTAAGGTCACACAAATATCCTCTTCATCCAACTTTTATTTACTAAATCATATTGCAGACATTTTTTAGGTGCAGTAATAAATGGGAGCACCATAATCTTCCCTTTCATGGAATTAAAATTCTTGTGAAAATTATAAGTAATTGTGTAGGCATTTAAAAGAAAGTGAGTTAAGAGTGAAATGAGATAGAAAGTACAAGGATGCTATAGGGGCCCAGAGGAGGAGCAGTTAACCCAGATATAGTGGATTAAAAATGGATTCTGGGATAAAGTGCTTCAAAACTGAGAATAAAGTTTAAATAAGGAGAAGGAAAACATATTTTGAAGATATTACAAGTTGTCCATATAGTCTAGAAGCATATGCATGGCCCTCAGATTACACTTACCAATGTCCTATATTGCCTGTCCTTGTAAGCAATGGCACCATATTGATGATGCTTGTCTGGGTGTGCAGAGAAGTCTGGCAGTCAATTAATTAATATTAGTGTTGCAATGAGCTGTTTACTAGAGTCAATCCTTTGCTTTTATAAGCTTAATTGAAAAAAAGACTTCTTTGACTTAGGTCCCTAGAAAATATTATTTTGAAAATTATCCTTAGTTGTTAGACCTTTCCTTTTTCATTATTGATCTAAAATATAGTATGGAAGTGACATTTAGATATCACATTTCAGGAAAATGAGAACCCTAGAATAATTAAAGACAACAAAATTAAGAAAATAAACATTATTGTATTACATTATGCCAATCAGTTTGCATATGTTACTTAAAAATACACAATCCTAACAGTTCTAGGAGTTAGATAATGATAGTTTCATTTTAGAGAGGACAAGAAACTGAGGATCAAATAAATTGAGAATAAGTCAGATGCACACTACCATATATAAACTAGATAAATAACAAGGTTTTACTGTATAGCACATGGAACTATATTCAATATCTTATAATGACTTGTAGTGGAAAAGAATCTTAAAAAGAATATATATGTATATGTATAATTGAATCACTTTGCTGTAAACCTGAAACTAACACAGTTATAAATCAACTATACTTTTTCAATTTGAAAAAAAAAAAAGAATTAGTCTAAGGTGATTTCTAATAAGATGTAGAATCAGGATTAAAACCTGAATTTGTCAGAATTCCATTTTTTTTTTTTACCATACTACAGAGAGCTGGAAGATTCTTTCATAAATCAGAGAGTTAAAAACTATATTTTATTAATTTGGAAACTGTGGTACAAAGCAAGTAACTTGTCTAAAGTCATAAGTCATGATGGAAGGATAAAGATGAGAATGTAAATTGTCAAATTCAGTCCCAAGTCTTTCCACTAAAAGTACAGTGGTTTATTTTTACAATAGATCACCTTTCAGATCAGAACTAAAATGCACGAAAAAGCAATTTTACCATGACTGTTTGAACACATGCATTTTTTAGCTTATGATTTTCCCCTATTAATAATATTTGCCTTTCAAATTGCTATAAAAAGCATGCTGTGTATTGACTAAGCATTCACATTTCAAGTCCCAGTAAAGGCTGATATTTGGTTTTTGCTTTAGTAAGTGCTGTGAAAAACTTTATAGTAGATAGGCTCTGCCCATCAGGACCATTAAATATAGAAACTTTGGAACTTCTTAATGGGAGAAAGAACTATAGTGCTGAAAGCAAAAACTGAGGAGTTATCTCTGATTGAAGGAGACAAAAAAGGATTTTTAAAAAATCACTCTAAGCTAGATCCTTTGTGTATTGGGTTTCAGTGATGCAACAAAAATAGTATCAGGAAATAGAGACCTCACAGGGCCCTAGTGTCCCCCGTCTCACTAATCCCACCTACTAGTCAATATTTGCCTTCAAGTTTTACAGTCACTTGGCTCATGTGACAAATAAGTGGGATGCCATCATCACACTCCCGTATGCTTCTTCAGGCTACCTTATGTATTTTCCAAACTAGATCTGGAAATAAAGAAAGACCCTCCACTGTAGTCTTTTTCTCCTTCTTGGACGCCTAGTTCACCTCTTTTGAGAGCCTTATCTTGTTCTGATAGTTACCAACTAGGCTTTAATCATATTTATTTATTTGGTTTCCAGAAAATAATGTGATACCATTCACAAGGTTATTTTGGTTTTATAACCTTTGTTTCCAAATGTCACAATAAAATATTTGCTATATGTATTAAATGGTAAAATGTAAATTCTTTGTTACACAAACTATTGGTATATGCAGATTGTGAAAGTCCTTATTGCATGATCCAATCCCAAGTTATGACTCACATCACTTGTTTGGTGTATATTGTTGAAGACCCATCTCATATTTATAAACACATAAACATACAATATAAATTGAATCAATGAAAAAGAGTATATAGGAGAGAAGTTGCCAAGTGGAATAAGTATAATTATGTTGATAGGAAGGGAAAAGATGCTAATGTATTTGCTGAAAAACATTGCTTTTTCTCCCACCAACATTATACCTTATTATGATACATCTTCTTTATAAGAGAGGATATTTTTGCCCTTACATTTCCATTTTCAATGACTCACTAATAATATGTATTTTAAATTTAATAATTTCTCTTCTATAATCATAATCAAATGTTTCTTGCTTTGCTTATAAATTATTTTAATAGTTGAAAATCAATACACAATGCTTATATTACTGTGACCATATAAATACTGTATCCTACAGAGCCAATGTTAAGTAGGAGTTATTATTTTTAAAGATATTCTGCAACTGCTGTTTTGATTTAACCTTTGTTCAAAGCACTTTTCAGGTGAGAAAAGGATTAAGAGTTTATTTCTACATTTTTTGTTTTTACTTGTTTGCTTCACTTTTGTTATTTATTTATGGTTATAGTGTTCTTTGATACATGAATATATTTTTTCTTTTTTTAACATTTTTTATTGATTTATAATCATTTTACAATGTTGTGTCAAATTCCAGTGTAGAGCACAATTTTTCAGTTATACATGAACATATATATATTCATTGTCACATTCCTTTCTCTGTGAGCTACCATAAGATCTTGTGTATATTTACCTGTGCTATACAGTATAATCTTGTTTATCTATTCTAGATTTTGAAATCCCAGTCTATCTCTTCCCACCCTATATTTTCTTTCTAATTCTTTCTACTTCTCAGAATTTTTGAGATATTAGTGACATAATATCTGGTCTATAATACATGTTTAACAAAGGTATGAGGAGAAGTTGTTGTATTATATGATTATAGGTTGTAAAGTTCTAAATCATTATCATAATGAACATATCAATTACAATAAACATATTAATATTAATATATCACCCGAACCTCTATAGACGTAATTATTATTAGTCTGTTAGACTAAGCAAGAAATGAGAGTGAGTGCTAACAGTTTTGTACACTTACTGGTTTTTAAAAATTTTCCTTGAATTTCCATCAAATTAGTTAATACACATAAAATATTTGACAAGCAGCCTGACTTAGAGTAACAGTCAATAAATTCTGGTTGTTATTTTTATAATTATTTATTTGATGCTTTATAATTTTTACTTATAAAATCTTGATTTTTACATCATTAGGAGTGGTATACATTACCATTAAAAAGCAACCTACTTTTAAAAAAATTCTTAAATTCTTTTCTCTGTGAATTTACCTTTGATATTAGTCTTCTTTCAACATTTTTGCATTTAAATTTTAAACTTTTAGAAGCACACAGTATTATGCACACCTTTTCTAAATATCAAAACCCTAAATTTTCTTTTTACTATTACACTATTTTTCTTTTATTAATTGTGCTATTTACTTTGTAGTGATTGTTTTGATGCCCATGGCCTTACTTCTCTCAACTTATATATGTATTTAAATTTCTTTTGTTTCTGTATTCTGGTATAATTCTGCTTTTCCTTCCCATAATTTTAAAAGTATAGTATGCTTTCATTTCTATTAGTAATAAAGTTTACCACTTAAATAAACAGGTTTACACTTACATTTTATTTTACCAACTTCAGGAATAAAATGGTAACTATACGTTCTTGCTACGGGATATACGGAAATTATTTTACACTAATTTTCTCTGTCTCTTTTCACATATCCACATTTTTATCTCTAGTCTCAAGCCTTTTCAGTTATTTTGCTAATATTTTTTGTACTGCAGCTCTTCATTCATGATTGGTGAAACTTTCTGTTTTTAAACCATAATTAACATAGTTACTTAGATTTATTTTAAATTTTAAGATATTGCTTTCTTTCTGCAAGTCCTTTTATATAATGGGTCATTTGTTGTTAACATCTTTCTTTTGGTTTCTTAGTGTTTGGCAATTTCACATAAAGTAAGTTTCTTGCTCTTTATAGACTGGTGTCAATTATAATGTATACAATTTTAATAAAACATTAGTAACTGGTTATCCTGGAATTTTTAGACGTATGCACATGTTTGCATTTTCTAGGAAAATTGGTTAGCTAATATAAAATTTTCAAATTAATATATTTTCATAGTGTTTCCTAATTTACAGTCCAGGAAAAACTAGGAAGCCTGGATGTAAGAAAATATATTCAAATCTATTGGAATATATGCATATTAAAGGTACAAGTATTACCACAAAGAATCTTTAATATCTTTGGTGTTAAAGGGAAGTTCTTATATTGGGAAGATTGTAATCTGCTTTTTATTTCAGCTTTATTGAGGTAAAACTGACAAATAATATTGTAATATGTTTAAATTATATAATGCGATGAATTGATATACTTGTACATTATGAAAAGATTCTTTCCATACTCGGGGAATTAATTAACACATCTTATGTTTACCTTACATGCTTACTTTTTTTTTTTCCACTTAACTTCTACTTTTAGCAAATTTTTAATTATGGAATTACTGTTTTCATTTTGTTAATGGTTTTCAGGTTGTTTTAATAGTCCTTTGTTCCTATCTTACTCTCTTCCTTTGTGATTTGATGATTTGTCTGTGTTAGTATGCTTTGATACCTTTCTCTTTATCTTTTGAGTGTCTAGTATAGATTTTTTCACTGTGGATACAATGAAGCTTACATAAACCATTCTGCATTTGTAGCAGGTTATTTTACCCTAGTAACAAATTTACTTCTAACGCATACTTCATAATACATACATTTTACTTTGTCCTCCTATCTTTTATATTTTTATGTCACAGTTGACATCTTTTTACAGTGTATCTATTTACAAATTACTGTATAGTAATTTTTAATTCTTTTATCTTTTAATACTTATACTAGAGTTATAAATTATTTACCCATACTTATTATATTATTATAAAATTAACTGTTTATTTCCCTTTACCAGTGAGTTTTATACTTTCATATGTTTTTCTATTGCTAATTAGCACCCTTTTGTTTCAGCTTGAAGAACTCCTTTAATATTTCTTATAAGACCTGGCTAGTGGTGATCAATTCCCTTAGCTTTTGTTTGTCTGAAAAAATCTTTATACTCAAATTCTGAAGGACAACTTTGCCAGGTATTCTTGATTGGTTGTAGTTTTTTTTTTTGTTTTTTTCATTTTGTTTTTTCAGCACTTTGAATATATCATCCCACTCCATTCTGGCCTGCAAAGTTTCTGCTGAAAAATATGCTGGTTGTTTTATGATGGTTCCTATGTATGTAGCAAGTAATTTTTCTCTCGATTTTAAGATTCTCTTTATGTTTAACTTTTGGCAATTTAATTATAATGTGTCTTGGCATGTGTTTTTGTAATCATCTTCTTTGGAACTCTCTGGCCTTCCTGGATTCAGATATCTGAGGTTAGGAGTTTTCAGCCATCATTTCTTTGAGTAAACATTCTTCTTTCTCTCTCTCCCTTTCTCTCTTCTCCTTCTGGAACCCCTATAATGCATATATTGGTCTCCTTAATGGTGTCCTATATGTCCCTTAAGCTATCTTCATTCTTCTTCATTCTTTCTTTTATTCCTTTGATTGGATGAATTCCACTGCCCTGTATATGAGTTTACTGATCCTTTCCTCCACTTGATCTAGCCTGCTGCAGAACCCCTTTATTGAATTTTCATCTCACTCATTTTACTCTTTAGCTCTGTGATTTCTATTTGGTACTTTAAAAATATATTTTCTATCTTTCTTTGAAATTCTCACCTTGTTTATACATTGCTTTCCTGACATTGGTAAGCATCTTTATTACCATTATTTTTAATGCTCTGTCAGGTAAATCAGTTATTTCCATTTCATTAAGAACTTCATTTTCCTTGACTCTCTTTCTTGTTTTTTTGCTTATTAGAGTAAACAGACACCTCTCTCAGTCTTGACAGAGTGGTCTTGGGTAAGAGACAAACTTCATCAACAGCCCAGCCTGAGCTCCTGGTTTTCTCTCAAACCTTTGTAACTGTCCACACCACCATCTTTTTCCTTAGTGGCTCCCAGTCATTGAGGGTGTGCCAAAACCTGTTAGTGTCCCAAAGCAGTGGATCAATCAGCACCTAAGTGCAGGCTGATGAGAAGCTAGATCTTCAGGCAGCATCTAGGAAAGTATGTAGTTAAGCACCTACCAGGGGAAAACAAGGAGATGGGCATTTTTACCTGTTTCTTCTGTGTTGAGTGTGGGTGTATAGCAGTTGGGGTATGCTCTTGTGCCTGTTTAAAAACTGCTTCTTTGTTTGCTGTAGTCCTGTGATACTCATGAATGCAAGCCTTGTTGGCTATCAGAGTTGGTGATTTGGGGATCTATCTCTTAGCTAGCAGCCACAGAAGCAGCTGGAGCACCAGATGTGTATACAAGCTCCTTCCAAGGAGATATCTGTGACTTGGTTTTATTGTTGCAATGAGTCAGAGGGAGGAGACAGGATAAATATCCACTGACTTCCCTATTCTCTGAGGGATGTTGCTGCCAGCCACCAGATAAATCACAAGCTGGACCCTCAGGCAGCAGCTTATAAAGTGTGCAGTCAGAATCTTTTCAGGGAAAGACTGGGAAATGAGAGTTTTTGCTTGCTCCCTTTGCTGAGCCCTTGAAAGATAGTCTTTGTGAGTGCTTGTATGCTCACACCCATTAAGAACTGCTTCTTTGTTTTCTACAGTCCTGTGGGACTTATGAATGCAAGCCCTGTTGGCTGCCAGAGCCAGGTGATCTAAAAATCCACCTGTTATGTGGCATCTGCAAAAACTGGGGAGCCAGCTGTGTGTATAAACTCCCTCAAGGAAGATGCTGCTGCCTTGGTTTTATTGTTATAGTAGGCCAGAAAGAGAAGATTGAGAAAGTATCCACCAGCTTTCTCAGTCTCTGGGAAGATTTACAGCCAGCCTTTAAATATGAGCTAAATTAGAAACCTGACCCTCTGGCAGCAGCTAGTAAAATATGGGAAATGAGTATTTTTGCCTGCTCCTTCTGCACTGAGCCCTGGCAGGTGGTGGGTAGCTGTGGCCAATGCCAGTGTGCCTGTGAAGAACTAGTTTTTTCGTTTGTTTTAGTCTTATGGATCTCATGGAAGCAAGCACTGGTGGCTTACAGAGATGGGTGTTTTGGAGGCCTTTCCCTTGGATGGGAGTCTTAAATGCTGGGGAACTAGATGCATAGCCCAAACTCTGCTCTCCTCAGAGAGAAGCTAGGTTTCATCCTGATTCTATGGTGCCATGCCGGAGTGGGGTTTGTGATGAGAGTGAGTTTCAGTGTTTCCTACCTGTTTCAAGGTGGGTATTTTCTCATTCAATCCATGTGTAGGAATCATCCAGAATCATCCAGATAGTTTCTGGATTTTTCTTCAGAAGGAATTGCTCCATGTGTAGCAGTATAGTTAGTGCATCCATGAAAGGAGGGGAATTCAGGACCCTCCTATGTTGTTGTCTTGGTCAGCTCTCCATAATCTGCTTTATTAAATAGCCTCATTGCAAAATAGATATCTGGATTTCATTCCCTGGTTGAAATATAATGTATTATATTAAATGGATATTTGTGTTCATGTTCATAAATTAAGATAAATTATTTACTCAACAGGTAGAAAATGAACTGCATAATTATCTCTTGTAAATCTTCTCTATTTCTGGTATCTACTTTTCCTGTTTGTAAAAATCTTGTAGTTATCCATCTCATCTTGTGTTCCATCTTTTCCCACATCCCATTAGATATAAAGTAGGTCATCAAGTCATGCTTTTTGTCTTTCTTTCCTCCCTTCTATTTTTCTCTCCCTTCATCTCTCCTTCTCTTCCTTCTTTATTCTTTTCCTTCTTTTCCTCTTCCTTCCTTTCTTCTTCTTTCCTTCTCCTTCCTTTCTTTCTTCCTTATTCCCTTTATTCCTTTCTTTCTACCTTTCTTTTTTCCTTCTATCCTGCTTGTCTACTAGTCTGAAACAAATATCTGACAGTTCTTATCCATAGTGCTGGGAAGACTGCTGTGAACAAAAATTTGAACAAGAAATGGACTGATTTGAGGAGACTATGGTAAAGGCACTTAAAAAAAACACACCCAAACCCTAATGGAATCACAGAGTAATCTAAAGTTGCAATGTCTCAAAAGGTCTTTCAAAAAAAGTGCCATCAAAAGCAAGATTGAAAGCTGAAAAAAATTAAAGAAACTGACCAGTTAGGATGTATACACTAGAGCAGATATAGGAACAAATCAGCTGTCATTTAAAAAATGGTCAGACAGAAATAAGGTACATTTGGTATGCTCTAAAACATAGACACAACTAATAGCTAAGCAGGCTATATGCGTTCCAGGGATGTAGAACTGATCCAAGAAACCCAAGAGAACATTGTAGATTAACTGTATTGAAATTTAGGTAAATGAAAGATATTAAGAGAATATTGCTAAAAATATTAAAATATTAAAAAAAAACACAAATAGCTAAGATTTTGACTACCCACTTCAGGTAATACTATGATTTACATACTTGACAAAGGTTATTGTCTCTTGTAGAGGATCAATTATTTTCTTGACTCTATTTCACATGGGGAGAGTATGAAAGCAATTAAAGCTAAGCTGATTTCAAAGCAAGGAAAAGAATAATGTCAGGTATATTTGTTTTTTCTATGTGGTAAATACTATAACCATATCCTACTTTGCACAGATGTGGGGAATGACAAAGAAGAAAAAAAAATTTTTTAAATAGGATAAATAGAGAGGAGGTTTTCTCCTGGAAAGCTCCTTCTTAAGGAATTCCTATTGAAAGGTTGCTCTAGTGAATGAGAAGCTCAGTTTATGTTAGTTTCAACTGGCAATCCCTTAATTTCAAGAGATAAAATCAAAGTGACCTCTCTCTATCCTACTCATCTTCATACTATCATCTCAGTTAAATAAAGATTTCTTAGCATATCAATTTTTTGCTATTGTATCAGTTTATACCTGACAGAATTTGCATATATATATTTATAGTCATCATTACCAATAATAAATACATAAAAATATGATTCTAATTGCTCTATAAAAATATTTCCTAGGACAGAGGGAATAAGAATAAGTTACAATTTCATGTGAATAAATTCCAGTTTTCAATCTTTGAGCACAACTGCTTCAAATGAAGAGCACATAAAATTAACAGTTATGTAAGTGCCTAATTTCAAGAAAAAATAAATTATGCCAGATAGTAACATGATAATTTTTCACAGCATAATTTATTTACTATGGAACTAAGGAGGATAGCAGGACATTAATAACTCTCTCCATAGGAATCTCTTTTAATAAGGAATTGCAAAAGTGAGAAAATGAAGGATGTAAATAGTGTTTTCTCTACTTTCAAACATTGCTGGTTGTAGGTCTGGGTTAAGTGGAGTTATAGTAAATTGCTTTCTATACAGAATATATTCATATTTAATACTAAAACAGTGTAAAAATTCTGTACAGGTCTCATAATATCTGCTGAAGGTTTCCCTTAGCTGCAAATCAAAAGTGTTTTTCATTGAAATCTGAGTCAGTGTTTCTCTTATAATTAAGGAGAGTGCAGCAGCAAACTTTCCAGAGGCAAGTGACAGAGTAAAACTTTCCTTTATCATATTACTAAAATGTTTTTTACCAGCATTATTGTTAATATTGGTCTGTATTTAAGATCTCAGTCATTTACTTCAGCAATCATTTCATCCTGATTCCACACCCCATTCTTAGAGAGCCTACTCCTGTACACATTTCAGAAAGTGTGTTCGCAGCTCTTGCTGAGAAGGCAGTGGGAAACATGGTCCCAATCTCCTGATATAAGATCGACCAGTCAGATACTGATAATTGAGAAGTGGAACTTAAAGACACCAGGCAATCTCTTTTGGGTGCTCTGTAGCAGCAATGTTTAATTAATATGCACTGAAAATCAATGAAACCTGTCTCTATCTGTTAGAGCTGCTATAACAGAATGTCATACACTGGGTAGCTTAAAAAACAGAAATTTATTTCCCACAGTCCTGGAAGCTGAGATCAGGGTGCCAGTATGGTCTGATGATGGTCCTTCTTCCAGATCACAGACTTGTCATTGTGTCCTCACACGGCAGAGGGAGATAGGGTCCTCATATATTAAGAGCACTCATCCCAATCATTAGGGCTTTGCCCTCAGGGCCTAATCAGCGTTTAAAATATCTTGGGGATTAGGATTTAGTGTATGAATTTCTGGGGAAAACAAGCATTCAGGCATAGCATTATACCTCTGGGCCCCCCTAAATCCAAGTCTTTCTCACATGCAAAATACAGTCATTCTAGCTCAGTTGTCTTAATTAATTCCAGAATCAACTCAAAAGTCTAAAGTCCAAAGTCTCATCTAAATTCTATCTAAATAATTACTGTGGGCAGATCTGGCATTAGCACCTGGTGCAGGCATGTGGAGGAGGGGCTGGTGTCTGGGCTGAGTCCGTAGCTCCCACAGTGGATCCAGGTGCATGACTATCTGTGACTACAGCAGATCCTGGTGCTTAACTTCAGATCTGTCCTGGTGGCTTTGTGAGCACAGCACCTGAAGGACATCTGGGCAGATTACCTGCATTTCCAGGGCTGAGGTGAGCTGAGGGCAGCTCCAACAACAGTGTATTTTGTTACCCCACACAATGAGTGAAAGGCAACACCACAGAGTGCACTCCTTAGAGGACAGCTCTTGTGGAGCAATACTCAGTGGCTCCTTTTCCAACAGAAGCACTCCAGTCCCACCTACTTTGCATTGCTGCGCAGAAGTGGATCTAGGGGCAAGTTTCTAGAAACATATAGCCCACCAAAACTGAATCAAGATGAAGTAGATCATTTGAACAGACCGATTACTAGGTGGGAAATAAAATCTGTAATTTAAAAAAAAAAAACTCCCTGCAAACAAAAGTCTAGGACCCAATGGCTTCACTGGGGAATTCTACCGAACCTGTATGATCCTTCTCAAAAGATTCTCCTGACTCTTCCAAAGATTGAAGAGGAGGGAACACTCCCAAACTCATTCTATGAATCCATCACCACCCTGATACCCAAACCAGACATGCTCCACCATCTGGATCTCCTTCAACAATTCCATTGTTAAATCATTTCTATCTTCTCACAGTTCACTATTAGTATTCAAGAGAAACCCAGCCACTTGTTCAGCACCTTGCTTAGATACTTTCCAGAAAAATATTCAATGTCATTGCTCACAAGTCCCAGTCTCTCAAAACGCTGGGACAGGAACACAATTCAGCCAAGCACTTTGCCACTTTTTAACAAGGTCTACCTTTCTTCCAGTTTCCAATAACATGTTCTTCATTTCTGTCTGAGATCTAATCAGAATGGTCTTTTTAATCTGTATTTCTATCAACATTGTGCTCACAACCACTTAGATATTCTTTAAGAGGATTGATACTTTCTCTAAAGTTCTCTTCTCCTTCTGAGCTCTCATCCAATTTACTTTTAATGGTGCATTCATTGCAATGTAGGTTTTTTCTAGCATGCATCCTAAAATTCTTCCAGCCTTTCCCTACTATTCAGTTCCAAATCTAATTCCATATTTTAGGCATTTATTATGGCATTAGGTATTTATTATAGTACTTCTTGGTACTAATTTTCTATCTTAGTCTGTTAGGACTACTATAACAGAATAACACAGACTTGGTAGCTTATACAAAACAGAAATTTATTTCTCACAGTTCTGGAGGCTGGAAGTCCATAGACATCTCGTTGTATCCTCACATGACAGAAGTGTCTAGAGAACTATGTAAAGTCTCTTTTATAGTGGCACTAATTCCAATCATGAGGACTCCATTCAAAGGCCTCCCCAAGGCCCTACTTCCTAATATCATCATCATGAGGATCAGGTTTTCAAAGTATTAATTTCAGAGGGACACAGATATTAAGACCATAGCACCTAGTCTTCATAGAAGAGAGAGAGAGAGAAAAAGCAAGAGATTTCAGGGTCCCGTCCCCAGTTAGTTTTAGCTGTACTTTCCATCATTGGTTTCTTGCAAGTCTCTGTATACTTAAACGTGCATACATATTGTATTTAATTCACATGAGTTCTGTTACTTGCATCTAAATTATTTCCACCTAAGCCATGATCCAGGATCAAATATACCTGCCAGGAAACTAAGGCTCACATAAAAGCCAGAACAAATAGTATACATGTATTGGATATTTAAGAAATATGTATTGATTTGGTTTAAGCAGATTTTTAAGAGCTACTTACTCAGAAAATTATCCAAGCTGACCCTTATGAGCAGTGATTTTCTTCAAAAAATATCAATTGGTGGAAAGTCAATTATTCTATAAGATTTATGACTGTCTACTGAAGGGTTATTGTAAAGAAAGGCAGCCTGATTTTTTAAATGAATGTTCATAGATCATTAGATACTTTACAGAAAATTTAGATTGAGAGGGAAGTGTAGTAAAGCCTAAGTTAGTGATGACTGAAGATTAATTGGAAAAAACAAAACTTAATTCAGTGGAAATCTAGAGTTACTGAAATAATGCCAACATTTCTGTATTTTCTGATCAGATGTTATTATCTACTCAGGCTAATGCTCTTCCAAATGGCAGCACCAAGTGCCACTGAAACACCTCCACCTCTAATAATTTTTGTTTGGACCAGGGATGGACACATGATCCAAGGTCAACTGATCATTTGGCCAATAATTAAATAGATTATCTCTTTCAAGAATGTAAACATAGAACCTAGTAAGTTTGCAGTATATGTTTGGGCTAAAAGATCATGGAGAATTAGAGCTGGTGGTGACAGTCACTATTTACTTAGCCCAGTTTGAGTGAGTTTCTAAACTCAAATAAAAACAGACTAGAGCATTAGCAAATCTCTATTACATACAAACATTCAATTGCAAGACACAGATTTGAGACTTCACAATAGTAGACATGCTAAGAGAAGACTAATTTTGCTTCACTAACTTCTCAAGTCACCTATCAATTATCCATCTGTTCTTAGACACCTTCCACTATGTTATACATGAATATACATCAGCAATCTTCTACCTCCTTATAAATTGACCAAAAAAGAAGAGTTATTAGCATTGTGCTGGATACTGCTATTTGCAAAATCAGGATCATTACCCCTTCCTTTCTTCTTAATCAGGAACTAATTCCCTTCCTCCCATGCATCCATTTATCTCAAGGAATGCTAAATACACCATTATGTCCAAAGTTGGGTCTAGTTGATTTAAAGACAATCCATTCTGTTTCCAGTTCTTGAGTCAACATGGAGTGTTAGGCACAATCTAGCCAAAGAAATATGAGCCTTCTGTCTTGCTTCTGAAGAAAGTTTCTCCCAAGAAAGAGACAGTGAAGTGCTGGTCTCTGATTCAACTTCATAGGTGTGCAACCTGTACAGTTTCACGGGGCCCCATATTCAGAAGGGTCCTACACTTGTTTTAATGCTCTGCTGTACATACTTGAAATTTTGAATAATCTTTGAACAAAGGGCCCTGTATTTAGATTTTGCATATGGATCCCACAGATTATGTAGCTGGTCCTCTCTTCATGTCCTAGATTAAAATTATGTTCTGATATTCTCAACAATTTTGTTTCTTCCATTGCCATGCAAAATGGAAAGAATAGCTAAAGACAACCTGTTATCTGCATCAAGAGGTAATCTTCACCTAAAATGGCAGACTTGTGGAAAAGAAAGAACTTTGTTCCTTGAAGCTATCATTGAATCACTAAATCAATCCACTATATGATCTACTGCTGGATTCTAGATTGCCTCCTTTACAAATGTCTTTATCATTCAAGACAGTTTGAACCAGACTTTCTGTTCCTTAAAGGTGAAAAAAAATCTAATTAATACAACAATAATTAAAAACAATAATAAATAACCTTTGATTAATTGCAATAGCAATCCAATCATATAGAATGATCTTACGAGGTTGAAGTACAGAATGTAAAGATATATGGGATAAAATAAAGTATAAAATATAAAGGTTGTCTTCATATCCTAGTAGAGAATTGTGAAAAATATAGGGAGCACTGAGCATCTGGCAATAGAATATACATAAGCAGAAATTGGCACAGAAAATGGTTGGCAAGTGTGATGGTTACATTCATGTGTCAACTTGGCTAAGCTATGGTGCTCAGTTTTTTTGGTCAAAAATCAATCTAGATGTTACTGTGAAGGTATTGCTTAGATGTTACTTAAATCATTAAATAAATTAAATTTTACTTAAACTTTTAAATCAGTAGGCTTTGAGCAACATGTATTACTCTTCATAATGTGGATGGAATTCACCCAATCAGTCAAAGGCCTTAAGAAGCAAATGTTGAACTTTCTCAAACAAGAAGGAAATCTCTTTAAAAATACAACATAGCAACCCTGCCTGAGTTTCTAGTCTGCTGCCCTATGGAATTTGGCTGCCAGACTACAACAACTATTACCAGAATTTCCAGTCTGCTAGATGTGTCAGCCAAAATCAATTTCTTAATCTCTCTCTCTCTCTCTCTCTCCCCTTCTCCTTCTCTCTGTTTCTTTCCCTCTATCTCTCTCTGTCTCCCCATCTCTAAGTATATAGAACTCTGATTTGATACCAAGAGGTTTTAAAAGGACAAAATCTTAAGGATAAGTTTTCTGAATTGGTTCTGTGGTTTCTGGATTTGGCTCTCTAATCATATTAGATTTGAAGGTACTAGTGGCTTTATTTCCAGTAGTATAGAGAATGTGATGTGATTTAGCACTACAGATATTGAAAATACCACCACTGTATACTCATAACATACTTATAAGAGGCAAAGTTTTATGTAAACATGTATTGGATACTTTAGAACTTTTTTTTTTTCAAACTGGTGAGATTGGCTGATTTCTCCTAATTGCTCTGGATAAAGTGGGGAAAGAAAAAAAATATGTAAGCTTGGGGATTCAAATTACCAAGTCAAATGCTGAATAAATGATCTGAAAGTTTCCACGTCTGCCCTGAAAGAAACCCTTATCTCCTGTGGCTTCAGAGATGAGATTGCTGAAAAACAAGCCCAAAGTTTGTAAGTGACTGAATTACAATGCAAGTCGAATTTCCAACCTCAAATGTTGTTAAATTAAGGCCATTAATAGGAAGAGAATGGAATCCTGACAGGTGGAATAGAGACATATGAGCAGATCCTGAAGAAGCTGGAAATATTGAACCCATACATTCTGTTGAGTTTTCTTTGCCAGTAGGAGTCATTCCACCTCCTTCTGAGATCAACCCTGTAGTACCTGAGAAAACTTAATGGCCTCCCCTTATGTGGCTGCCTTGTAACAGACTCCTGCTTCTCTTCAGGACTGACCAAACCACCATTATTTGCTCCTAGGCCTATAACTAGACTCAAGTTCCAGCCCATCCTGAAAGATGAGATAGGAAGTGTGACTCATGAGGATGTGCACTAAAATCCAAAATAATTATTTGATTTGTTTCAGCTTATGCTGACAGAAATCTGGGGCATATGTGTGGAAATGAATTTTAAAGCTGTAGGATAATGGTTGAAGAAACATACATTTGGATCAGGTCAAATTTATTGCTATGGACCCTCTAAGCAGAAATTCTGGATTTAATATTGTAGCTTAGGAGGTTAGAAAGGACTCTAAAAGTTTTCTTGTTTGTCTGAAACATGGACCAAAAAGTGGCCCTAATTAAATTAAGCTGAAAGGCAAACATGTCTTGATATACTGTAGAGGAAGAGATTCAAAGGGCTAGGGAGAATATTAGAGTAAATTTCTCATTTCACAAATCTGCTCACATACCCTGACAGCATCCATTTTACAACCACTGAGAAAAATGGACTTGTGAGAGGAGCCCCAGCATCTTTGAAGAGCTCTGTGGTTGCTCTACTGTGTAGGTCAGAAATTACAGAGGGGACTGCGGCCAGTGAATTAGGAAACCTAAATCTAATGAGGATAATTGGGTCTCAAGATAGCAAGGGCCAAGTGGTGACCCTTAACTGCTCAAGGCAAGGTGAGCACAGTTACTGTAATGGGCAGCAGAGTCAAAGCAATAATCAGAATAGTCTGACTCATAGAGACCAATGGTGTTGACCAGTTGATTGTAGTGTTCCTAGAAATTAAATAGATGAGAAATGTAATAAATTTTTATTTTATCTGTATAAGCAGAAGAGTTCTTGGTCAAGTAAAGAGAATACTAAATTGAATGGTAAAAAGATATGGTCATGGCTCTTCAATCAATTCCCAGACTTTAGCTAGTTTAGAATACCCATAACCCCAATGAATGAAGAGGAGACTGGATTCCCTTGAGGAATGAACCCATTACACTGCTAAAAATTAATACTATTAATCAAAGGACTAATAGCCTTCTACAAAGGGACTTATGGTCTTTCATCAGGGACTTAGCATTAGGGAAGATAAAATAATTAGATATTTCAAGGATTACTGAACACTGGCTCTAAGCACTAATTCCAAGGGAGCAAAAGCACCACTGTGGTCCACCAGTCAAAGTATAGGTTTATTGAGGTCAAGGGAGCAATGGAGTGTTAGCTTAGGTCTATCTCACAGAGGGTCCAGTAGATCTATAAACTCACCTTGTGGTTATTTCCCCTGTTCTGAAATGCATAATAGGAGCAGACATACTTAGAAACTGGCAGGATCTCCACAATGGTTTCCGGACCTGTGAAGTGAGCGTTACTATGGTATGAAAATCCACTAGAACCATCATAACCTACCTAGGAAACTAGTAAACTGAAAGCAGTATCACATTCCTGGAGAGATTGTGAAGATTACTGCCACCATCAAGGACTTGAAGGTTGCAGGGGTGCCAATTCCCACAGCATTCTCCATTCAGTTTGCCTATTTAGCCTATTCAGAAAACAGATAGATCTCTGAGAAGGACAGTGGATTATCATAAGCTTAGCCAAGTTGTAACTTCAGCTCTAACTGTTATACCAGATGTGGTTTTATTGCTTGAACAAATTAACATGTCCCCTAATACCTGATATACAGCTATTGATTTGTAAAATACTTTTTTTCTCTACATCCATTAATAATGAACACCAGAAGCAGTTTGCTTCCAGCTAGCAAGGCCAGTAATACACCTTCACTCTTCTAACTCTGGAGTATATCAACTCTACAGTACTAAGTTATGCTTTAATGTGCAGGAAACTTCATAATCTTTCCTTTTCACGAGACATCACATGGTGCATTTATTGGTGATATTATGCTGATGGAACCTGGTGAACAAGAAATAGTAATTACTCCAGACTTATTGATCAGAAATTTGCATGTCAGAGCATGAAAAATGAGCCTAACAACCATTCTATCTTAGTGAAATTTCTAGGGTCGAGTGGTATTGAATACGATTTGATATCCCTTCTAAGGTGAAGGACGCATTGTTGCATCTGGCCACTTCTATATACAAAAAAGAAGCAAGATGTCTAGCAGGCCCTTTGGGATTTTAAAGGCAACATGTTTCTAATTTGGGTATGCTACTCTGTCCCAGTTACCAGTCCCTGTTACCAAGTGACCTAAAAAGCTGTTACTTTTGAGTCAGGCCCAGAAGAAGAGAAAGCTCTGCAAGAAACTCAGGCTATCATGCAAGCTTCGCTGTCACTTGGGCCACATGATCCAGCAGATCCAATGATGCTTAAAGCATCAGTGCCATACACGGCTGTTTGAAGCCTTTGGCAGGCCCCATAGGTAAATCACAGAACAGATCCTTAGGATTTTGGAACAAAGCCCTGTGATCATCTGTAAATAAATAGTCTCCTTTTGAGAAGCAGCTTGTGTCTTGCTATTGAGTCTTGATAGAGACTGAATGCTTAACCAAAGACCCATGAGTCTCTACACAACCTGAGCTACCATTATGAAGTAGGTGTGGTTTGACCAACCAAGCCATAAAGTTGGGCACAGCAGCCTTCCATCATTAAATGGAAATGGCATATACAAGATTGAGCTTGAGCAGGTCCTGGAGGCACAAGTAAGGCACAGGAACAAGGGACTCAAATGCCCATGGTCCCCACTCTTACTACATTACCTTTTCTCTCCCAGCTCATACCTATATCCTCATGAGGAACCACTATGATCAGCTGACTAAGGAAGAGAAAACTAGAGTTGGTTTACAGATGGTTTTGTATGATATACAGCTATTGCTTGAAAATGGACAGTAATAGTACTATCGCCTCTTTCTGTGACATCTTTGAATGAAGTGGTGAAGGGAAATCCTCAGAGTGGGCAGAATTTTGAGGAGTGCATTTGGTTGTTTATTTGTTTTGGAAGGGAAAATGGCCAAATGTGTGATTATATACCGATTCTTGGGCTCTGGCCAATAGTTTGGCTGAATGGTCAGGAACTTGCAAGGAACATGATTGAAAAATCAATGACAAGGAGATCTGAGGAAAAGGCATGTGGCTGGACCTATGTGAATAAGTGAAAAGGGTAAAGATACTCGTGAATGCTTATCAAAGGTGATCTCAGCAGAAGAGAAGTTTAGTAATCAAGTGGACAGGATGATCCATTCTGTGCATACCATAATCCTCTTTCTCCAGCTATCCCTGTCATATCCGATGGGCTTTTTAAAAAAGTGGACATGGAGGCAGGAATGGAGGGCATTGTGGGCTCAATAATGCAGACTTTCAATTATCAAAGCTGACTTGCTAAAGCCATTGCTGAATATCAAATCTACCAGCAGCAGAGACCAACATTGAGTCCCCCAGTATGGCACCATTCTCTGGAGTAATCATCCAGCTACCTGGTGGAAGGTTGACTACATTGAACTATTTCCATCATGGAAGACACAGAATTTTGTTCATACTGGGATAAGACCCTTACCCTGAATACAGAGTTGTCTTCCCTGTGTGCAATGCTTTTCTCAAAAGTATCATCTGTGGGCTTACAAAATATCTTATCCACAGTCATGGTACTACACACAGCCTTACTTCTGATTGAGGAACTCAATTCACAGCAAATGAAGTGTGGCAATGGGCCACGCTCATGGAACCATGAGCTCATGGGCCATTTTCACTGGTCTTACCATTTACCCTACCATCTTGAAGCAGCTAGCTTGATAGAATGGTGGAATGACCTTTTGAAGATTCAGGTACAGTGCCAGTTAGGTGACAACACCTTGCAGGGCTGAGGCAAAGTTCTCTATGAGGGTGTATATATTCTCTATATCAGCATCTGACATAATGGTGCTATTTCTTCCATAGACAGGATTTATGGATTCAGGAACCCAGGGGTGATAATGGTTCATTCACTATTACTCTTAGAGATCTACTAGTAAAATTTTTGCTTCCTATCCCCATAACATTATGCTCTTCTGGTCTGGAGGTGTTAGTTCCAGAGGGAGAAATGCTTCCACCAGGAGACACAACAGGATTCCTGTGAATTGGAAATTAATACTGCCTTCTGGTTACTTTGGGCTCCTCATGCTTCTGAATCAACAGGCAAAAAATGTAATTACAGTACTTGTTATGTGATTGACTTGACTGACAAGAGAAAATTGGACTGGCACTGTACAATGAAGGTAAGGAAGAGTGAAACCGAGCAGGAAAGAGCTCTCTGCAGGAAGCCTCTTTTGTCTTGCCACTAACCTTAAACCAGTCATCCCCATGCCTTTCTTTTGATCACACAACACCTTGCCTAACTTATTGGTCTTTTGTCCACAGATCAAAGAAGTAGAAATGGAGAATAAGTAATTAACAAATGATGAGATCTCTTCCTTAGCTTCTCCTTTCATAATCTCTCTCTCACACACACACACACACACACACACACACAAACTGTGTAAACAAGATAGCATCTTAAGAAATTTCACAGAGAATTGACAAGCCTGCATGACAAATTGCAAGCAGTCCAGACAGTGGCATCAATTGACCCCTATCTCAATGATTATTTCCTTTTTTCCCTTTAAAAACTTCCATGGCTGAGCAGAATCTTTGGAGATATTCGGGGACATAAGTCCACTATCTTCCCAGATTGCCAGCATTCTGATTAAAAGTAATTTTCCTTTCTCTAAACATTGCCTCTGCTTATTGATTTGATGAGGGGTGAGCAGCCGACCCACATTTCATAAGAAGAGTATGTCTAGAATACAGGACATCTCTTAGGCCTTCTTAGGACTACCATACTCTGTAATTAAGGCAATGGGAAAATATAACAACCCAAACCAGGCAGGACTGTTAATGGCCCAGTCATTCAGGAGTGAAGGTTTGGGTCACCCTACCAGATAAAAGCCACAATTAAGCTGAGGTGCTTGCTGAAGGCAAAGGAAGTATGTAATGGGCCATAGAAAAAGGCAGTTATAAATATCATCTATGACCACATGACAAGTTGTGGAAATTTTTATACATTTTCTTTCTTATTTTTTATAAATACTTTTGTGTGTGTATATAATCTTTTTTCTTTCCTCTCTTATCCCTTTATATAAGTTACATTATCTTTTTAATGATATGTTTTATTTACATTATAGTGTTTAAGTTACAAGATATTGAGAAGTGTGAACATCATGGACTCTGCATCCTATTCTGGGAAAGGGTTAGTGCATTTTTGATTGTATGAAGAGGGTAATGGTACCATGTTAGGCAGGAGTATGACTTTGTTATTATGTTTATTTGAAGATTAAGTGTGGTTTAAGGAGATGTATATGGGTGCCAACTTGACAAGATGTGGATTTGCGATGGTTAATTTTCTGTCAACTCAGCTAGGTCACAGTACCCAGATATTTGATTAAACAGTATTATAGATATTTCTGTGAAGGTAATTTTAGATGGTATTAACATTTAAATCAGTTGACATTGAGTAAGCAGATCACCTTCGTAACATGGGTGGACTTCACCCAGTCCATTGAAGGCCTTAAGAGCAAAGACTGAGTTTTCCCAAACAAGAAGGAATCCTTATCCTTAAGACTTAAGGAAATCCAGTCCTTAAGATTGCAACACAGGAACCCTGCCTGAGTGTCCAACCTGCTGCCCTGCTGAATTCAGATTCAAGACTACAACATAAACTCTTTTAGGTATTTCTAGCCTGCCATCCTGCCCTAAGAAATCTGACTTGCCAGCCCCCACAATCATGTGAGCCAATTTCTTAATATAAATTTAAACCTGAATCTCTAATCTATCTCATTCTTGTTCTCATTTAGTCTCTCTTTCTCTCCCTATATATAGAACAAATGAGATTGGAAAGGCACAGTATAGAATAATTCTAGATGAGTTAGAGAAGAATGGACTAGGATTCTGGGGTTTGTCAACTGGCCTTCCATTAACTAAGTGACCTGGAAAAAAATCACTTATTTCTGACCCTCATATATTTATTGTTGGTAAAAGGTGGGAAAGTTTGAAAAAGTTTGCCTAAATGCATACACAATCTCATATCTAGTCATACTCTCCATAGCTTCTTCAGATTTATTATTCCACCTCCTATTTTGGTACAAGGCCATCTTACATGGTGGTATCTTTCTCTCATCAAAGGATCCAAATTGGATTAGAGCAACAGAGCCCTTCTGCTTTTGATGTTTCCCTCAATATAATATGCCTGCTCCTCTGGGAGTTTGGTCTACAGAGGTGAAGCTAGGACACATGTTCTTGACAATCTGCTTGCTTCTCCTTCCTCTCTTCCTTCTCCTCACAGCTCCATCATGGGCAGACTAAGCTGGATTTTCTCTCCCTCTATCTGGCAGATACTTCTCATGTATACTATCTTTCTCTATTCAGAGGTGGCAGTTCCTTAGTTCCCTTCCCTGAATAACATAATAGTGGAAAGGGAGCACAAACCAGCTTCTTGATAAGAGAAAATTCATCATGACCAAGTGGGGTTCATCCCAGGGACACAAGGATGTTTCAACATATGCAAATCAATCAATGTAATACATTACATCAACAAGAGAAAGGACAAAAACCACATGATCATCTCAGTAGATGCAGAAAAAGCATTTGATAAAATTCAACACCCATTTATGATAAAAACTCTCACCAAAGTGGGTATAGTGGGAACATATCTCAACATCATAAAAGCTATATATGACAAACCTACAGCCAGCATAGTACTCAATGGTGAAAAACTCAAAAGCTTCCCACTAAAATCTGGGACAAGACAAGGATGCCCACTATCACCACTCCTATTCAACACAGTCCTGGAAGTCCTAGCCACAGCAGTCAGGCAAGAGAGAGAAATAAACGAGATCCAAATTGGAAAAGAAGAGGTAAAAGTGTCACTATATGCTGACGACATGTTACTATATATAGAAAACCCTAAAAGGTCCACACAAAAGCTACTAGAGATGATCGAAGAATTCAGCAAGGTAGCAGGTTACAAGATTAATGTTCAAGAATCAGTTGCATTTCTTTTCACTAACGATGAATCAACAGAAAAAGAAAGTAAAGAAACAATCCCCTTTAAAATAGCACCCAAATTAATAAAATACCTAGGAATAAATCTAACCAAGGAGGTGAAAAAATTATACAGAAAACTATAAACCATTGATGAAGCAAATTAAAGAAGACTTTAAAAAATGGAAAGATATCCCATGCTCTTGGATTGGAAGAATCAATATTGTTAAAATGGTCACACTGCCCAAGGCAATATACAGATTTAATGCAATCCCTATCAAATTACCCAGGACATATTTCACAGAACTAGAACAAATCATAATAAAATTTATATGGAACCACAAAAGACCTAGAATTGCCAAAGCATTACTGAAGAACAAGAAAGAGGCTGGAGGAATAACTCTCCCAGACTTCAGACAATACTATAGGGCTACAGTCATCAAGACAGCATGGTATTGATACAAAAACAGACATATAGACCAATGGAACAAAATAGACAGCCTGGAAATGAACCCACAAACTTTTGGTCAACTCATCTTCAACAAAGGAGGCAAGAATATACAATGGAATAAAGGCAGTCTCTTCAGCAAATGGTGTTGGGAAAACTGGACAGCAGCATGTAAAGCAATGAAGCTAGAACACTCCCTTCACCATACACAAAAATAAACTCAAAATGGATCAAAGACTTAAACATACGACAAGATACAATAAACCTCCTAGAGGAAAACATAGGCAAAACATTATCTGACATGCATCTCAGAAATGTTCTCCTAGAACAGTCTACTCAAGCAATAGAAATAAAAGCAAGAATAAACAAATGGGACCTAATGAAACTTACAAGCTTCTGCACAGCAAAGGAAACCAGAAGTAAAACAAAACGACAACCTATGAAATGGGAGAAAATTTTTGCAAAAGAAACCGACAAAGGCTTGATCTCCAGAATATATAAGCAGCTCATATGACTTAATAAGAAACAACCAAACAACCCCATCCAAAAATGGGCAAAAGACCTAAACAAGCAATTCTCCAAGGAAGAAATACAAATGATCAATAGGTACATAAAAACATGCTCAATATCACTAATTATCAGAGAAGTGCAAATCAAAACTACGAGGTATCACCTCACACCAGTCAGAATGGCCATCATTCAAAAAACCACAAATGACAAATGCTGGAGAGGCTGTAGAGAAAAGGGAACCCTCCTACACTGCTGGTGGGAATGCAGTTTGGTGCAGCCACTATGCAAAACATTATGGAGATTCCTCAAAAGACTAGGGATAGACTTACCGTATGACCCAGGAATCCCACTCCTGGGCATATAACCAGAAGGAACCCTACTTCAGGATGACACCTGCACCCCAATATTCATAGCAGCACTACTTACAATAGCCAAGACATGGAAACAGCTTAAATGTTCATCAACGGATGACTGGATAAAGAAGAAGTGGTCTATTTATACAATGGAATACTACACAGCCATAAAAACCGACAACATAATGCCATTTGCAGCAACATGGATGCTCCTAGAGAATGTCATTTTAAGTGAAGTAAGCCAGAAAGAGAAAGAAAAATACCATGTGAGATTGCTCATATGTGGAATCTAAAAAAAAAAAAAAAAAAAAAAAAAAACCAAAAACAAAAAAACAAAGCATAAATACAAAATAGAAACAGACTCATAGACATAGAATACAAACTTGTGGTTGCCAAGGGGGTGGAGGGTGGGAAGGGATAGACGGGATTTCAAAATTGTAGAATAGATAAACAAGATTGTACTGCATAGCACAGGGAAATATACACAAGATCTTATGGTAACTCACAGAGAAAAAATTGTGACAATGAATGTTCATGTATAACTGAAAAACTGTGCTCTACACTGGAATTTGACACAACATTGTAAAATGATTATAAATCAATAAAAAAATGTTAAAAAAAGAGAAAATTCAAACTTGTTATTAACATTCACTTCTCAATAAGCATTTGTGCTTCCATAAAAGGAATTCAAGCTCATCTTGATGACCCTTTTTCCAATAATCTGTTTCTTTATCTATTTGCTTGTCCCCATGTTCTCCCAGCTTCACTAGGCATCCAAGTTACAGAGTGAAAATCTTAACTCTTGCTGTTGGCAGCTTATATTTCCTATAGGCTTAGCTTCCTTCTAGTAGCAACACTGATCCTCCAGATGGTTGAACCATATCATCAGGCAAAACTAAAATTGCCCTAGAATCATATTTGGATGATTTTGACATCATTATGACATGTGAAGATGTCTCTAAGTAAACAAAGTCAACAAGAAGTAGGTTAGGCAACAATTCCAATCTCTCTCCTTCTTGAAATGATCATTGCTCAGTCTCTGACTTCATATGTAGATTAAAAAGGAAATTTATGTGGACTCAGTTTTCTCTCCTGAAACCAGTGTGCCTACATTCTTTGTCTTCCTGAGACTTGCCAAGATAACCTTAATTTCTACATTACTGAGTTCTCTTTCCTGCTTCACTGAGGCAGCTAGTCTCTTCCCCAAAATTGATTCTGTCTAGATTTGTCCCACTCCATTACACATAGTTCCTGAGTTACTACTCCTAGAACCAGATTCTCTTCTCTGAAAAATTCCATGTCCAGGCAATTAGACCTGGTAGGTGAATTTCATGCTCTTCAATTTTCTTATGTTGATTATAATAAATCAATCTCTGCAAAAATTTATCTTGTAAGTTCTGGCTTCAAGGTGACCTTGCTCTCTAGTTTAAGGTATATAACCAGTCTGCCACAAGGTTGTACTTTGCAAATGCATTCTTCAGAATACTGGACAAGCACTTAAGTTTTATGCAGTTAAAAATTTGCATTCACACACATACATAAGCTACTCTGATATACAAAGAAAATATGACTTTATTAGTTCCTCATGAATCTAGTCTAGTCTTTGTCATGAATTTCATCTATTAGGTTGTAGTGAAGTGCTTGGGAGGGCATTTACCAAATCAAAGCATCTCAGTGTGATCCTGTATAAACATTTTTTGTATGTTAAACATTTTATTCATTCACTAATTACATAAATATTTATTGAGAATTTATTATATGACAGGCACTAGTCTGAATAACAGACACTATTCATACATTAATAAATAAAACGGGCAAAAACACCAAGCTTGTGAAGCTTATATTCTTGTAGGCATAGGAATCAATTAATTTTATATATATATATATATATATATATATATATATATATATATATATATATTATGTATATAAAACAATTATATGATATGTTAAAACACGGTGAGTACTATGAGAAAAACCCAAGAGGTAAAGGAGAGCAGGAGTATATTTTAAATGGAGAGATTAGAGTAGGTTTTATCCACAAGATTAAATTTGAGTAAAATTTTAAAGTAAAAAATGAGTAGTGAGCAATGCAGGTATTTGGGGAAGAGTATTGCAAGGGGGTAAAAACAGGGCACAGTCTTGAGAAGGGAACATATATAGCAGGTGCTAGGAACACATAGGAAGCCAGTGTGAGGAGAGAGGAGAAAGTAAATGGCAAAGTAATAGAAGCTGAGGTCGGAGAGGTAAGGGAGAAGCGGGCAGAAGTAATGACATGATATGAGTTTGGTTTTTTTTAAAGGTCTGCTCTGACTCATGAAGCAAAATTAGGTGAAAGGGAACCAGGTAGAAATAGGAAAACCTCACAGGAGACTACTGTAATAATTCAAGAGAGACGTTGTGGCATCTAGACTTGGTAGAGACAGTGGAGACGGTGAGAAACAGTTATATTCTGGATATAGTTTGAAAGGAAAGTTAATAGGATGTCCTGCTGATTATGAGTTATGAAAGAAAGAGAGGAGTCAAGAACTACTCCAAGTTTTTTGACCTGATAACCTGGAATGATTAAATGAGATAATAAAACAATATGTTTCCATACGTTTGGATCAGGTAAACGTCATGGGTTCAGATTAAGATATGTTGAGTTTAAGATGTCTTTTTATATCCAAAGAGAGATGTTGAGGAGGCAATTAAATATTCAAGTCTGAACTTTAGGGGAAAGATCTGGGTCAGATATATAAATGTGGGGGTTATTAACATATGAATACTTTCGGAAGCCAGGAGACTATATGAAATCACTATGGAAATAAGAATGGCTAGAGAATAGAAGAGGTAAAATAACTGAGTCTACTAGAAAATGAACATGAAAGGAAGAGAGTCCACAGCTACTTAAGTAGCAAGAATATCATGAGCACATAATGTCATGGAAGCCAAGTGAAAGTATTTCAAGATTTCCGTTAAGTCTAGTAAGTTAGGGACTAAGAATTCAATATGGCCTTTAGCAATGTAGAGACCACAGGTGATACTGTCAAGAGCTGTTTGGGTGGATTGGTAGAAGCAAAAACTGATTAGATTGGTTATATGAGAGAATAGAAGGAGGAAAAAAGAACAAAGGATAGTCAACTCTTCAGAGGTGTTTTACTAAAATGAAAAATAGAGAAATAGGTAGCTGTAGGTGAGAAACTGGGGTCTAGAGACACTTAATTGGTTTGTTTTTGTTCTAAGATGGGAAGCATATCTGTATTGGTAGAAATCATCCAAAGAGAAAGAAAATTTTATTTTGAAGAAAAGAGATAAGAGATTTTGTGGACTGTTGTTCTTAGCAGGTGAATAGAGATGAGATCTAGTGCACAAGCAGAGGGGTTGACTTTAAGCAAGAGCACAGAAAGTTTTTTTCTAGAAATGAGATGGAAGGAAAGTATGAGTGAAAATTTAGGTGTATGGACATTTGTGGATATTTTCTTCTGATTGTTTTAATTTTCTTAGTCTGAGAATGAAGAGGGGTGGAAAATGTCTGAGATTGCTGATGAGAAGAAAAGACAAAGCTGTCAACAGAGAGAGTAGGAGGTTGAATGCATCTGGGAAATATATTTGGTTAACAGGTAGCATTAAGGTCTCAGTTGAGGCATTTGTTCATGAATGTAAAATGCAAATAATCAGCATGTTTTTTTTTTTTAATTTTCAGCTATGTTCACCTGCACAATGTCATCATGAAATAAGCACTGAATTTGATTTAACTATAGTTCTTGCCCAGCGAGTATGACAGAAAGTGAAAAGGATGAAATAGAGTTGATCTGTCTAAAAAGTGGTAAGGACTGTGACTAACCATATAATTTAACCTGATTAAGAAAAGAAGAGAGAATATCAAAGGGAGTTAAATAAAGATGGAAAAGCACCAGCTTTGATAGATTATTGGCTCTGATATGGTTAAAATAATCTTGCAATCAGTACTAGTTCAGGTGAGAGGGTAAAATAGGATGTTGTAGCCAGAAAAGGGGATGTGACCAAGTGAGATTACTAGTAATGATAAATTCTAGGTTACAATCATGAATGTAGGAGCTGAGGTAAATGGTGGAAAAGGTTTTTGGAAGGGAAAAAAATCAAAGAATTGCTACGCCAGGGTGTTGGAAGGATTATCAAAGCAAATATTAAAATCACAAAGAATTAAGACATGAGTCATCACAGAGAGTGACATACATTAGGAGAAAAAATGTGAAAAATGAGAGGACATGAAATAGGGGCGGTAGGAGGCTCAAAAAAAAAAAAAAGACAAATATTTAATGTGTCCAGATAACATAAGATTCAAAGCCAGAAGATCTAGAGAGGAGACAAGGAGAAAAGTTTGGAAGCAGCAATGAAAAACAAGGTTGACTCCTACTTCAACTCTTGTTCCAGTGTATGAGGGCTAAGGAGACAAACAACCACTATTTTAAAGGGCTGCAAGGGAAACCATTTGAATATACTGTCCTAATGCCTTCTGGTTTCCATTATTTCTGATATGGTCAGCTTTTAATTTTATTTACTTTCTCCTACCTGAGTAATTTTCTCTTGCTACTTTCAGAATGGTCTCTGTGTCTTTGGCTTTCAGTCTTTTCACTCTGCTATGTCTGGATGTAGATTTCTTTGCTTTTCTCACTTTGACTTCATTGAACTTCTTGGATATGTAGATTAGTATTTTTAATTAAATTTGAGACTTTTTAGCTATATCAATTTAAATATTTTTCTGCTCCTTTCTCTCTCTCCTCTCCTCCTGATACTCTACATTTATATCAGTGTTCTTTCTTTTTACTGAAGTATAGGCAATTTACAATGCTGTGTTAATTTCTGGTGTACAGCACAGTGATTCTGTTACATATATTCATTTTCATATTATTTTTCATTATAGGTTACTACAAGATATTGAATTTAGTTGCTTGTGCTATACAGAGGACCTTGTTACTTATCTATTTTATATATAGTAGTCACTATCTACAAATCCTGAACTCCCAATTTATCCCTCCCTTTCCCCCTTTTCCCCCCGGTAACCATAAGTTTGTTTTCTGTGAGTTTGTCTCTGGTAAATAAGTTCGTGTCCTTTTTTTTTTTTTTTTTTGATTTCACATATGAGTGATATCATATGATATTTTTCTTTCTCTTCCTGGTCTACTTCACTTAGAACAAATATCTCCAGATCCATCCATATTGCTGCAAATGGCATTATTTTATTCTTTTTACTGGCTGAGTAGTATTTTATATACATATATATATACACACACATATATATATTCTATATATATATATATATATATATATACACACACACACACACACACACCACATCTTCTTTACCCAGTCATCTGTTGATGGACACTTAGGTTGCTTCCATGCCTTGGCTATTGTAAATAGTTCCACTATGAACATTAGGGTGCATGTATCTTTTCAGATTAGAATTTCCTCTGAAAACTTGCCCAGGAGTGGGATTGCTGGATTATATTGGTGCTGTTAATGTTCTCCCACATTTCTCAGAGGCTGTCTTATTTTTTTTTTCAATTCTTGGAATTACATAATCTCTACCAATATGTCTTCAAGTTTACTAATTCTCTCTTGCCAGTTCAAATCTATTGATAAGGCTGTCTATAAATTTTTCATTTCACTTAAGTTACTTTTCAACTCCAGAATTTCCATTTTTAAATCATTTCTATCTGTTTGTATTATTTATTTGATGACACATCATATGTTTCTTTCCTTCTTTAATATTGATTTTATGAAATTTTTGAACATATTTATAATGGTTGCTTTGAAGTCTCTGTTAGGTAACTTTGAAATATGGGCCCTCCCTCTCACAGGCAGTTTCTATTGCCTATTGTTATTTTCCCCCATGTATGTGTCACACTTTCTTATTTCTTTGCACATCTCATAATGTTCTATTTTAAAAATGATATATATTTTGTACCAACTTTAGATTCTGGTCCCCACACCTCCAAGCTCGTTTTTGTTTGATTTTTTTAAGTTAGTTTAATGATTTGGTTGGAGTATTTTAGAGAATTCTATTTTACCTTGATGGTAAAGGTTCTAATGTTACTCCTCAGAGGGTTGAGCCTTGGGTGTACACACGGTCATAATGGGATAATACTGGCTTTAGCAGGACTTTGTTGTCTGATCTCTCTTGAGTTTTTGACACTGCTCTTATCACACCCAGCTTTACAGTTCTATCTATTAAATACCAGCTGATTGCTTCACTGATCCTAGAAATTTACTGGGATACAGATTGGTCCAAAATATGATACAAATAAATTTTTACTTCTTTTTAGAGTAGTTTTGAAGCAAGTCTTTAAGATTTTTTTTCTAACCCCAAGAGGACTTTTTTTTAGCTGTTTAATTTCCTCATTTTCTCTTTCTGGTAAACTGGTTAGCCAATAATTTATCTTGTTGCTCTAATGTAGCTGTCAGCCTTCTCTTAGTTGCTTACTACCAAAATCTTTATTATTTTTGAGAGCACCTTTTATCTTGAATTTTCCCACACTTGTTTCAAATAAAGTCAATTTATGTGGGGAGAAATTTCAGGGTTTTGTGTTCTTATGTCTGTGTCTCTCCTTGCAAACATCTCTGTACCACTGGTTCAGAGCTGGGCTGGAGACAGTGGGCCAGTTAACTCAAATTGACCGCTTTCCACTGCTCTTTGAGCAGGTCAATTAGCTGAAACAGTCATCACTTTTCTTCTCAGCTGCCTTTTCCATTGTTGAACTTGTTCTCTATGAATGAACTGGAGCAAGAACATTCAAGACCCCAGTATTTTCAGCCTTTTGCATCTGTGTGGTGGCTGAATAGAGCAAAGGAGCCCCGGCTTGTAGGTCAAACTTACCTGGAATCTAGCAACTGCAAATGGAGGCTGGAGAGGATGAGAAATGCTGATAGCCTACCTTTCCCAGTGAGGTACAGCATCCCGTGACTGAAGAATTCACCCCGACCCATTCTAGGGAGTACTGAAACTTTCTTCAAGCATGCAGAACTCTCTCATGACTTCTGTTGATGAAAGGAAGAAAGTTATAGGAGATCAGACCTTTGTTCAAGTAAGAACCATTTCCTCTTCACCCCTGTTGATAGAGCAGATTGAGGAAACCCGCATCTTATTTATAACAGGAAGCTCCATTTCAGCCTCATTCTTGGAGAGTAGGAGCCCTGGAAGCTGTATTCTTTTTTATTGAAGTCTAATTGACATACAACACATATTAGTTCCAGGTGTACAACACAGTGATTTGACATTTATATACATTACAAATTGATCACCACAAGAAGTCTAGTAACCATCTGTCACCATACAAAGTTACTATGATATTATTGACTGTATTTCCTGTGCTGAACATTACATCCCTGTGGCTTATTTCTTTTATAACTGGAAGTTTGTACCTTTTAATCCCCTTCGAATATTTTATTAACCCCCTACTACCCTCCCCTTTAGTGACCACCATTTTTACCTCTGTATCTATGAGTCTGATTCTGTTTTGTTTTGATGTTTAGATTTCACATCCAAGTGAAATCATATGGTATTTGGCTTTCTCTGTCTTACTTCACTTAACCTAATACCCTCTAGGTCCATCTATGTTGTTGCAAATGGAAAGATTTCATTTTTTATGAGTGAATAACACACACACACAAACACACACATATCATATTATCTTCATCATTTATTCATTGATGGACACTTAAGTTGCTTGGCTATTGTAAACAATGCTTCAATGAACAGAGGGGTACATACATCTTTCCAAATTAGTGTTCTCATTTTCTTCAAATTAATACCCAGAAGTGGAATTTCTGAATTGTATGGTAGTTCTATTTTTAAATTTTTGATGAAACTTCATACTCTTTTTCATAATGGCTGCATAATTTACATACCCATCTATAGTGCACGGGGGTTTTCTTTTCTCCACATTCTTGTTGATACTTGCTATTTGTTGTCTTTTTGGAAAGAGTCATTCTGACAGGCATGACATGGTATCCCACTGTGGTTTTGATTTGCATTTCCTTAGTGATTAATGATGCTGAGTATCATTTCATGTCTGTTGGCATCCGTATGTCTTCCTTGGAAAAATGTCTGTTCAGGTGCTCTGATTATTTTTTGGATATTGTTTGCTTTGTTGATCCTGGGTTATGTGAGTTCTTTCTATGTTTTGGATATTAACCCCTTATTGGATATATAATTTGCATATATCTTCTCCCATTCAGTAGGTTGCATTTTTGTTTTGTTGGTGGTTTCCTTTGCTGTCCGAAACTTTTTAGTTGGATGTAATCCCATTTGTTTATTTTTGCTTTTGCTGCCCTTGCTTGAGGTGGCAGGTCCAAAAAAATTTGCTAAGACCAAAGAGTGTACTGCCTATATTTTTTTCAAGGAGTTTTATGGTTTCAGGACTTACGTTTAAGTCTTTAATCCATTTTGAGTTTATTTTTTCATATGGCGTAAGAAAGTGGTCCAGTTTCATTCTTTTGCATGTAGGTGTCTGGTTTTCCCAACACTATTTATTGAAGAGACTGTCTTTTCTCCATTTTATTTTCTTGCCTCTTTTGTCATAGATTAATTTGCCATATAAGTGTGGGTTTATTTCTGGGCTCTCTATTAAGTTCTATTGATTGATGTGTCTGTTTTTGTGCCATTTATAAAATTACTATAGCTTTGTAGCATATTTTGAAATCATGGAGTCTGATACCTCCAGCTTTGTTCTCTGGAAGATATATTCTTTTATGTTTCACTTTGAATTTATTTATTTTTAAAATATAGTTTATTTACAATGCTATGTTAGTTTCAGGGGTACAGCAGAGTGATTCAGTTATATATACACATACATGTGTATGTATATATATATTGTTCAGATTCTTTTTCACTATAGGTTATTAAAATATATTGAATATAGTTCCCTGTGCTATACAGTAGGTCCTTGTTGCTTATCTATTTTATATAAGTAGTGTGCATATGTTAATCTCAAACTCCTAATTTATCCTTCCACCCCACTCTTTCCCCTTTGGTAACCGTAAGTTTGTTTTCTATGTCTGTGGAAGATATATTCTTAATCTCACTTCCTAGGCTTCCCTCTTGAGTAGGTTTTGTGTGGTCGAAAATTTATGCAATTTGGGGACCCTCTTTTTAAGAAAAATAAAACATAATTTAGATTATTATTTATTCATTTATTCATTTATTATCACTATTCTGAATATTAACATGAGGTTTCTGGTGGAATATGATGAGTGGGAGGAGAGACAGCTGCTCTCCACTCCCTTCTGATAGAATCTCTTTAGTATTGTAGTGGGAAAGATTCTGAATTTTTACCATTTGGAATATAAATAAATCTCTTTAGGGAAAATATAACACTGGTGTCTTCAGCTTTACACCCTAGGGATAACTCCAGGTCTCACTTCCACTTGAAATATAAACACTCACATTCAGAGAAATAACTCTAGAATCTTCACTTTATATTCAGTCATAAATTAACCTTGTCTTTTATCCCAGGTTCCAAGTTTCACTGAAATTTGCTGAAAAAAGTCATAATTATGCAAAACATACAAATATTTTCTCTACAGTGCCATGTGTATACAAGAATAAAACTGGTTCCATGCAAGTGAAGGACTCAAGAGTTTAAGCTTTATTATCATCACTATAAATCTGACTCTAGTCTTAATCCCTGTTGAAAGAATTGGGCAGTCTTGAGAAGCTGGATTTTCAGGCTGAGCAAGTGAGCTTCCTCTCCACTTTATTTGTAGAATTTACTATTTGGTAACCAATTCAGTGAATTAATATTCCAATGTCCTATCATGATGCTTTTTCTCTCCCCCTTTGCTCTTCTCACATGTGTGCCTAGGTGAATATAAATGCTTAACAAATACCCATATCACTATAGATGAGGGTATCCACGTTCTTGTGCTGATTCAGAGTAGCTGGTCTGATTCATGGTGTGAATGAGGTCTTGTTGATCTAGATTCATCCCTGGGTACCTAGCTGCTACTGCTGCTTTTTCAACTTGTGGTCTGTTCTCTTGACATGGTCAGGGCTCCCTGGGAGCTCAAGCAACTCCATTTTCTCTTTGTGATTCAGGTCCATCTTCACAACCTTTAAAATATGGCTTGTATCCCATTCAGTCTTTGACCCAGATATTTGTACTGCACCAACTTTTCTGGAAAGCTATCTATTTAGTCTCACAAGTACTGTACATATTCTTTTGAGTTTAAATTTAAAAAAAATACCGAAGTGTCCTTTAATTTTGTCTTTCTATTCAACCTATCTAGCTCATTCTTCCTTTCTGGTCCAGAGAAGGGAAGCCTAAATACGCACAAATAATTAACTAGCTACCTCCCATTTCACTGTCTCCCTTCTCCACTCCAAAATCCACTGGGAGCAGAAGACAGACATTTTCCACTTTCTCTATCTTTCACCTAAATCTTATTTTCTTTTTACCAGAAAATTCAATTAACCTGCCCCTTCTCTGCCACTGTGTGTCAAGAGATAAATAAGCTCACTGTTAGGAGAAGATCAAAACCATTTTTTTTTATTATTTCAAATCAATTTTAGGGCTTTCTAAGAGATTTTAGAACTGTAGTATTGGTAAATACTATTAAAGAGTTTGAAAAATTTCAGATAATTTTATCCCACGCATATAATTATGTCCTGCCCCTTTGTTTAACCTATCTTGTGGGATTATTTGTGATCACTCATATGTTGCAATCTAGACAAACTGAGGGCACAGGTTTAAAACAAGCTTATACTATAGCCACAATACATTATAATAGTCATCAATGCCTTTTTTAAAATTATATATGCTTTTGAATGGAGGCAATATTTTAACCAGAACATACTTCTAAGTTTGAGCTATGAACATTTTGAATACGTGTATTGGACAGTCTTCTTTCTCTCTTCTCCAAATTTTAAGAGTCCTCAAAGTACTTCTATTTAAAAAGCTAATAATAAATACTATCTGATTGCCAAACCTGCTGTCCAACCTTTCTGGGCATAGGGGCTACATATTCTTCAGAAGGAAAATTTTAAACCCTCAGGTGAGGAGGGCCTAATTTAGAAACAGGATTGACAGTTTTCTAGCCAGGTTTTCCCATCTTCAGCAGTGATGTAATCTTAAAGCAACATCCCAAATAATAGCACAAAGTAGGGGAAAATTAAGAAAGTGGGAAGGAAAAAAACCTGACTTTGTTTTTAAAGCACTGCTTGCTTTTATTAGGTGACAATGACAAAGAATCCAGCTAACACTGTGGCTCTGTGGCACTGTGGCTCATTGTCAAATAATTTGTAAATTGACACCTAGAATTAAGGTGACTATTATTATAGCTTTATATCCTATTCATATAAACTAGAGACTGCACCATTTCAGTATAATTTTGTTTTGAATTGAAATCTTAGGCGTTCTGCTATTTCTTAGCAATTTCCCCATCAATAAAGTCGATGGGAAAAAAAATATATCAAAAGACTAAAATGGATAGCTCTATTGAAAATAAAATACTAAGCCAAACCAGATTATATATGGACTATTTTATATCTCTTCTATGTCTCTTATTATTTGTCACAGACAGTGTGTGTGTGTGTGTGTCTGTGTGTGTGTGTGTACTTGTGTATCTCCCTTGGTTTACTATGCTATAAAATCTTTATTGACAGTCACCCATTAAAAAAGGTAATTTTGATGTTTTTATGTTAAGTTTATTCCTCATCTTAAAGAGAAAATATATTTACATTAAAACAGAGACTAGGTCTATACTCAGGAACACATTATATGTTGTTTCAATATTACATTTTTTTTTGCACTGAATACTCTATATTAAACTCAAATATAATCATTTAATTTATGGAAAAAGATAAAACAAGTTGTTATAAATTATTATGACAGTGAAGCTAGACTATATTTGCTATTTTTAAATTTGGTGTCATAACATAAATACAACTAGGTAGAAGCATGAACCCATAAAATTACAGCATTTAATGATAAAGTTTTATGATGTTTTGATGCATATAGCCTGATACACGATTTGTCAATTTATTTTGACTTATAGTGAAGTTTATCAAGATTAAATACTTTGTATTCTTGAATAACTTTCTGATTCCATTTCTCATTTTTGCCGGAATTAATAGTATTAATTAAAACAATAACATCAGAAATCAGAGATAGAAAAAATTTGTGTGTGTGGATGGGAGGGGAGGAAGAAATTATAATTTATAAATACCAGTGATCTATATATTTAATATACTTTGGTTTACAAATAATGATGTGCATTTTGAAATACCTCTAATGATATCTCTTAATGATAACTATGCAGAATACTCAAGTTTTACCGTCTAAAATAATCCAATAAAATTTAATTTATAAAATATTTTGATAGACTGTGTGTTAAAACAGAGATGCACTATAATTTGAACAATAGAATTATAAATTCTAAAACACAAAAATCAGTAATGTCAGAAAAAATATTCAAGAATACTTTGTCAGAAAGAAAACTACACATTCTATATTTATCATTTTTTCAATGGATATGTATTTTAGGTAACAACAATATTGGCCTGGTCCAATTTATAAAAAATACAGAATTAAGTACTTAAGTGAGTTTCAAAGATTTTAATATGCATTGATGTACCTTTTTCTTTAACGCGATGACAGAATCCCACTCATAATAAAATGTTCTCAGGTAGTTCTATTTCTCTTCTGTTGAGTTATGAGAATTATTTATATGTTCAGTCTTAATATCATAGCTTCATTGCCTAATAGGAAAAAACCACAAGATATGAATCATTCTGAGAAAGAATTAAAAATCTTTTCTTCTGTTTTAAACACAAAAAGATGAAAAGATCTCTAATAACATAAAATCCACATTGCTTCGGGCTCAGCTTGCAAATCACAGCTATTTCTGCATAACTCAAAGTTACTGGTTAATACTTTTATTTTCCTTGCCTGTAGAGCTATTAACTCCAATGCTGCAATGATTCCTTAATGAAATAGATGAGTGATAATGAGGTCATAATAAATGTAAGTTAAAGTATTAATTTAAAAAGGTAAAGAAAAAGGAATAAAAGTTGCAAGGGCTATACCCCATATTTTAAAAGCTATCTGAAAGATATAAACCCAGAAGCAGTTTAGCACCTAGACTTTAGCCTCCAGTCATGTGGTAATAAAACTCTTGACATTACAAATACATTTATTTGACAGTTGTTCTCACTCATAAAATAATGGGCCCTTCAAAAAGCTCATTACAAATTGCAAATAAGCTTTAAAACCCATAAAAAATTTCTTCTGACATTTATTACCAAGAAGTAGCTTGAGGATATTGATACATATTGATAGTCTTCTTGGTGACATTTGGAAATTGTATTCATAATTTATTCACAGAATATAAAAATTTATAGAGAAAGATTTAGTTAGAATACACTTGTGGGCAGGCAGGCAAAGATCCAGTAGCCTGTGGGCTGACTGGAAAACCTTGAAATTTATTTTGTGGGAACATGAGAGGAAGAAAGTAGTATCTCATTCCTGAAAATTTTCTATTGGATATCACCTTTTGAATCCATTCAAGTTCTTTTTAACATGACTCAATTCTGTATAAAGGTAATTTTATTACATTTAAAAAATATAATTAATTCAATATTATTACTATTATCTTTTTGCATTATATATTTTTAAAATGCTTGTTCATGCTACTTAATTGTCCATTATATTGTTGGAATAATAGAAATGAGTTTTTATTATAGTTGGTTAAATCTCAGTACTATTTTAAAATTATTGTATTGCTAGATGATACTAGTCCAGACTGGTATAGCACTTTCTGATTAGATTTTATTTCTAATCTTTCTTTATGAGAGTTCATTACTTATAGATGTAAAAAGTTAATAAACAAAAACTTCAATTAAATAGAGTTGTGAAACCAGAGAGGGGAGCTCTCATTTCCTGCAAAAAAAGCAGAGTCCAACAGGAAGAAGAAAGACTCCTCTTCTTCCCTGACAATGACTCAGCCAATGAAAAGCCATGGACTCTTTGCTTACTAAAGCCTTCCCAAATTTCTTTTTACTCTCTGATGAAATAAAATTATTTTTAATGCAGGACAAGAAAAACTTTAAACATTAAATTTTCTCTCTGCCCATTTGCGCCACTACCCCCTTGTCTTTAGTATGCATTGTACATCTCTGTTATACATTAGCTAGATCCCCTTAGAAGACACAGGACAGAAGACACTCACAAAAATAAAAAGAAGCAATCTTCTCTTGGTGCCGGCAAGGTAATTCCTTAGGAGATAACATTTCGTTCTCAATCCTATAAGGGGTCACAATAACCCACTACTTGCCTTGATGGACTATGTAGACTGTCAATATGTTATTTTGGTATATAACCCTTTGTCTTAAAAAACTTATATAGAACTGTGCCTTGACCTCTAACAGGCAGAAGAGTCCTCAGAACTTTCTGAAAAATTGTGTCCAGGTTTTAATTCTTAGGTTGTTTCGAATAAATTTTTTTCATTTCTTTCTTAGAATGATTATTGATTATTTTTTGTTGTTGTTGACACTCTCTGTAAAAGTGTTCTCCTTCTCTTGCCATGTGGGGACTTGCATGTGGCTCACCATGGTCACAGACCCCAAATTGCAATTCTCTGCTTATCTTGAATAAACCCATCTTTGCTGGAGAAATATTGAGTAGTCTATTTACTTTAGGTCATCACACAATAGGATACTGACAAATAATTTGCAGATCAGCTCTTTGAGCTAAGTATAAACAATATGTTCTTCCTTGAACTCCAAAGCTAAAAAGACACACTCTACACACCCACTCACAAAGAAAGAGATATAGAGAGTTATAAGTAATTCTCCATAATAATAAATAGCATTCTGGTTAATAAAACACTTAAGAAATGCCCAGAATCTCAAGAGGTGGACACTGTTGTTTCCAAAATGAGTACTATCCACATCATTAGACTAAAAAAGCAAAATCATATGATCATATCAATAGATACTGGAAAATCATTTGACAAAATCCAACACCAATTTATGATAAAAACTCAACAAACTAGGAATAGAAGAGAGCTTTCTCAACTTGATGAAGACTACCTACAAAAAACACAGTTACCATCAAATTTAATGGTGCGAAGTTTGAAGCTTTCCCACTAAGATGAGGTACAAGACAAGGATGTCCCTGCTCACCACTCTTTTTCAATCTGGTACTAGAACTGCTTCCTTGTGCAATAAGGCAGGGAATAAAATATACACAGATTAGAGAGAAAGACATAAAATGGTCTTTGTTTGCAGAAGACATGAATATCTTTGTGGAAAATTTTAAAGAGTTGACAAAAGAACTCCTGGAGGATACAAAGTTAATATACAAAAGTCAACTTCTCTCCTATATACCAACAATGAACATAGTGGAATTTGAAATTAAAAACACAATTCTGTTTATATTTGCACCCCTCAAATGAAATAGGTATAAATCTAACAAAAATTATACAAGAGCTATATGAGAAAAACTACAGAACTCTAATGAATGAAACCAAAGAACTAAATAAATGGAGATATTCCATGCTCATGGATAGAAAGACTGAATATTGTTAAGATGTGACTTATTCCCATCCTGATCTGTAGATTCAATGCAACCCCAATCAAAATCCCGACAGATTATTTCATGGATATCAACAAACTTATTCTAAAGTTTATGTGGAAAGGAAAAAAATACCAGAATAGCTAACACAATATCAAAGGGGAAAAACTAAGATGGAGGGATGACAATACTCAACTTCAAGACTTACTATAAAACAATAATAATATTCCATAATGATAAAAGACAAGTTGATCAATGAAACAGAATCGAGAGCCCAGAAACAGATCCCCAGAAATGTAGCCTATATACTTCTGACAAAAGAGCAAAGGCAATACAATGGAGCAAAGATAGTCTCTTCAACAAATGGTGCTGGAACAATTGCATATTCACATACAGAAATATGAATCTAGACAAAGACCTTATACCCTTTAGAAAAATTAACTCAAAATGAATCAGAGGCCTAAATGTGAACTAAAAGTGATAAAACCCCTAGAAGATAACAGGAGAATCCCTACATTATGCTGGGTAAGGTGATGCCTTTTTAGATACAACATCAAAGGCACCATCCTTTAAAAAAAATAATTTATAACCTGGATTTCATTAAAATTAAAACCTTCTGTTCATTAAAATTAAAACCAAAAGATAATGTCAAGAGAATTAGAAGACAAATCACATACTTGTCTTGGGAAAAATATTTGCAAAAAACAACCTGACTTAAAATGGGCCAAAGATCTGAACAGACACCTCACTAATGGCATATACCATTGGCAAATAAGCATATGAAAAGGTGCTCCATATTATATGTCATTAAGAAGATGTAAATTAAAATAATAATGAGATATCACTACACACCTATTAGAACAGCCAAAATACAGAACACCGACAATACTAAATGCTGACAAGGATGTGGAGCAAAAGAAACTGTTGTACACTGCTGATGGGAATGCAAAAGGGTACTGCCATTTTGGGAGACACTGTCACAGTTTCTTACAAGACTAAACATACTCTTATCATATAATCCGGCAATTGTGCTCCTTGGTATTTACCAAAATTTGTTGAAAACTTACGTCTAGACAAAAACCTGCACACAGATGTGTATAGCAGCTTTATTCATAATTGCCAAAACTTGGAAGCAATCAAGATGTCCTTCAGTAGGTAAATGAATAAATAAAATGTGGTACATCCAAACAACAGGATATTATCCAGTGCTAAAAATAAATGAGCTATCAAGCCATGAAAAGACATAGAGAAACTTTCAATGTATATTATTAAGTGAAAGACGCCAATCTGAAAAGGCTATATAATGTATGATTTCATCTGTATTCATTCTCAAAAAGGCAAAACTATGGAAACAATAAAAAGATCATAGTTTTACAGGGGTGGGATGGGGAAGATGGAGGAATAGGCAGAGCACAGAGCATTTTTAGGGCAGTGAAAACGCTCTGTATTATATTATAATGATTGATATATGTCATTATACATTTGTCTAAATTAATAGACTATACAATACCAGGAGTAAACCCTAAGGTAAACTATGGACTTTGGATTACTATGATGTGACTGTCGTTTCATCCTTGGTAACAAATGGACTATTCTGCTTAGTGATGTTGATCATGGGGAAAAGCATGCATGGATGGGGGCAGGTGACATATAGGAAATCTATATAGGTTCCTCTCAATTTTGTCATGAACTAAAACTGCTCTAAAACATAGTCATTGAATAAAGTAAGTGCTATAACCCAAGATGAGATTTCTGAGTATAAGCTATCCTTTCACTGGTCCTTCAGAAATAGTTAAGCTTGCAAAATTCCTTCTGATAGAAGTAATTGATAAATTTTGTTTCTTTATCATTCTGTGGTATTTCCAAACTACATGACTTCTATCCTCTTTAAAATATGCCTTTTAGGAACTTGAGGCAAATTAACCAGATTTGTTACCATCTCTATATCTATCAGAGATACCCATCTCTGTATATAATCTATTTTCATTCATATTGGTGGTGTGACTGTTATGTGTTTCAATACTTTTCACTAGATAGTACCATGGTGGATGCTCCAAATAACCTGTTAATATAAGTTTTGTGGGTGTAGAAATTGAAGCCAGAGAAACTAAGAAACTTACATCAAATTGCTTAATCTTTGATTATCCTAGATGAGTAACTAAGTGTGAGTTTGACACTTTCTTTGAAATCTGCATTCAGTATTTCAAGATACCATGAAGGTATCATGGTGTACTAAAATTACTGGAGCTTTTGAAAAGGCCAAATCGAATTTGCCACTTCTTAGTTTTGTGACAATGGGAATTTAATTAATTAATTAGTTAGTTAAATGAATGAATTTATGAGCCTCAGTTTTTTACCTGAAAAACGAAGATAATCATAATCATCTTGCAATTTTATTGTAGTGATTCAAGTTAATGTATGTAAATGTTCTAGCATAGTTCATTGGACATTGGAGATGCTTAATACTGGCAGATATTATTTTACTATCATATGATATTATCAAAATGAATAAAGGTTCTTAACTGCATAAAAACCCTCTTTAACTAGTTAAGCATCAAAAGAATATACTTAGAAACATTAAATAGCTCACTGAGTCTGTGAGAGGACTGAAAAAGAAGCGTTGGAAGTTGAATGGTTAGGGCAAACTCAATTTATTTTACAGGACTGCTCCTTTGGAGACCTGTAATGTTGTCACTTCTGAGTCAGACACTACAGCTTGTTCTGCTGGTGATGGGCACTAGAACCTTGTCACTTACTTCTCTGAAAACTGAATACCTCTGCTACCACCTTTGCTAGAATGAATGCCTGCTTCTTTGTGTCACTCCAAATCAAAGTGCCTTGCAGGTTTATTTGATTGGAGAGTTTAGATTGCTTGCCTCTCGCATGGTTGCAAGGCAGGCTGGGAAAGCAAGTTCTGACTTGCTAGTTTGTGGACACAGCCTTATAATGTGAGAAACTACTCACTTATTAGAAATAGCAATTACACAAATAATACCAATTTGTAATTATACTAATATCTACTTCAGTTGGTGCTGAAAGTGCCAGAAAAAAATGATCAGCAGCAATTATCAGGCCTTGCCTACATCCTTGAACCTAGTAAGACAACCTAAATCTGCTGCTGCTTCTTACCCATTCATTGTCTGTGTCATTCCACAATCCAGTACTTGGCAACTTGGTTCACCTGTTTCAAAAGCCTCCTACAATTCCATAGCAAATTAAAATCTTTCCCAGAGATGTACAAGAAAAGAAAAAAAAAAAAAAGATGCCACTGTAAATTGACTACACAAAGCAGAGCAAGATATAAATTAGTCCCATGGGTGATTAAAATTAAAATTAAAAAAAAGTTCCTTCAAGCTTAAGGCCTAGTGATAAATTTGTAGGTTGCTCCTCCCAATTTATATTCCCTTTACTTTGCTTTATTCTGGCTGCATTAGATAAGTGAGTTTACATGGGTATGTTTTAGGATGGAGGATGGGCATAATTTCAAAGGTAACATATTACTTATTGTTGGGAAGAGCAGAGCAAGGATTCAACATTTTTAGATATAAAGTGTGACTAGGAAGATGGCTCTAATATTGGGTTGTCAGATTTAACAAATAAATACACAGGATGCTCTGTTAAATTTGAATTTAATTTGTTTATCTGAAATTTAACAGGTAATCCTATATTTTATCTGGTGACCATAGTTTAAGAACAATTTGAATGTCTTCTTAGTTTCCAATTACACATACACCTATATACATTTTACTGTACCTCAATCACCATTAAAAACATACAATTCTGGCACTACTGAGATGATTACCCACCTTAATGTGATCATGTAAATGTACACCCTTGATATTTATTTTCAGCAGACCCAACACTAAATCCAAGAGGAAAAATTCACTAGTGAGAAAGAATTATGTTGGTGATATAGTTGAAAATCAGACTATTTTTGAATTCCAGTATATTTTCTAATTCAGGAAATCAGGCAGATGCCTCTCTTATTTTATAGAAAATATATTATCAATAATATTTATTATAGTTTGTAAACATATAAGCATTTTATTTTACTTTTATTTTTATTTTATTATGATAAGAACACTACCATGAGCTATATCTTCTAAATAGATTTTTAGGTGTAGAAGTTTGTTATCTATAAGCACAATACCATACAGCAGATCTCCAGAACTCATTTATCTTGCATAACATAATTGAAATTTTATAGCTATTCATTAGCAACTCCCCTCTCACCAGCCCCTGGAAACTACCATTATACTCTCTGCTTCTCTATTTTAGATAACTCTTGTAAGTGGAATCAGATAATGCTTGTTCTTCTGTGACTGATTTATTTCACCTAGCATGATGTCCTCAAATTTCATCCATGTTGTTGCATATTTCTGGATTTCCTTCATTTTTAAGGCTGAATAGTATTACATTGTGTGTGTCTTTGCCTATATATATATATATAAAATATATATTTATGTGTATGTGTATATATACAATGTAATACTATTTATATATACAATACTATATACTATATATATACATATATATATGTGTGTGTGTGTATATATATATATATATATGTATGTCAATGGACATTTAGATTGTTTCCACATCTTGGCTATTGTGAATAGTGCTACAATTAACATAGGAATACTAATAACTCTTTGACATTCTTATTTCAATTGTTTTGTATAAATACCAAGAAGTAGAATTGCTGGATCATATGGTAGTTCTATTTTTAATTTTTTGAGGAACCTCTGTACTTTGTTCCCATGTGGCTGTATCATTTTGCATTCCCATCAACAGTGCACGAGGTTTTCACTTTATCCATATCTTCACCAACAGTTTTTTTTTTTTTTAACTAACAGATATCCTAACCAATGTGAGCTGATATCTCATTGTGGTCTTGATTTGTGTTTCCCTGATAACTAGTGACATTGAGAAGTTTTTCATTTACCTGTTGACCATTTATTTGTCTTATTTGGAGAGATGTCTATTCAAATCCTCTACCCATTTTTTTATTTGGGCTTTTAGTTTTTAGTTTTTTTTTTCCTATTGAGTTGTAGGAATTTCTTATACATATTTTGGAGATCAATCCCTTATCAGATATATGGCTTGTAAATATTTTCTCCCATTATGTAGGCTACCTTTTCACCGTGTTGATTGTTTCCTTTGCTGTGCAGAAATTTCTATTAAATATTTTGTAAGTTTTCAGCACACAAGTCTTCCACTTTCTTAGTTGGATTTATTAAGTGTTTTATTCTTTTTGATGCTATTGTAAATGGAATCATTTCCTTAATTTTCCTTTCTGATTTTGTAGGTTGATGTTGTATCCTAAAACTACTGACTTTGTTTATTAGCTCTAATTATCTTTGGAGAGTCTTTTTTTAGGGCTTTGTATATTTAGGACCATGACATCTGCAAACAAGGAGAACTTTACTTCTTTCTTTCCAGTTTGGATATATTTTACTTATTTTTTCCTTTCTAACTGCTCTGACTAGAACTTTTACTACTCTGTTGAGTAGAAGTGGTGAGAGTGGGCATCCTTACCTTCTTCCTGATGTTGGAGTAAAAGCTTTCAGTTTTTCCACATTGAGTAGAACATATCATTTTAAAAATTATAAGAGATTTTAATAGATTATATTCTTCTAGTCCATGAGAGTATAATCACCGTTTTAAACTTGAAGAAAGCTAGTTCAGAGATATTAAATGACTTATCAAGGTAAATGGTAAATGCATAACTGAAATAAACACTTCCTGTTTGCTGTTACAGCCTTGCATCCTCTTAATGACTAGGGGATAACATAGATGATTGAAAACAAAGAAATTTAGTATTTGAGACAAATATAATGAAGATAAGGGAAGGGAAAATGGAACTATGACTTTTCCCTTAATATCTCTCTTCTGGACAATGCTCTATACAGTGTTTCTAGCCTTTTGTTAGGTACATTCATAATCTCCCCAAATTACTGCTCCTTTTACTATGAGAGCATTTTGAGTAAGAAACTGATCACAAATAGACTACTATATACCTGTCTATCACGCTAAAAAGGAAGAAAAAGTTGCTGTTCTAACATGAGACTAGAAAAGAGAAAAGAGAGAAGGTACAGAAGATAAAACATCTTGGTAGTGGAATTTTTTGAAAATAGCAAAAAGAATCTGATATAATGACTTAGTTCTTTTAGTACTGCTCTTCATACTCAAATATGTAATGCTCTAATGCAAATGTTTCATAGTGTATTAAACTAGTTTAAATAGTTCTAAATGTTTTGATTAATATATATGCAATACAAGCTTGCTGTAGAAAGAAAAATTCAGATAGAAGGAGTCATTTAACCTAATAAGTAAAAGACTTCTATCTGCCCCTTCAACTCCCCTCCTGAAAAGTAACTAATAATAAAGTCTTATTTGTAGCCTTCCATGTATTTCCAATGCATAAACAAATAAATAGAAAGATAACTGTATAAAAATACATGCATATATATATATATACATATATATATATATATATATATAAAATCAGTGTTTATGCCTGCTTTTTACACAAGTGGTATCATATTATATATATATATTTTTGCAGTGTTCTTTCATTCAACAATATGTGTTTAAGATATTTACATCTTGGTATAGATGCTTACCTCATTTGTTTTAATATCTGCACATTATTTTACTGAATGTATACATAACTATCTATAGATCACACATCTAATAAACTAGATTCTTTCATTATATAAGAAATGCATATAAACACTTAAATTATAAACAATACAGAAAAGTATAATATGAAAAGTAAAATACTCACTTTCCAACCCAACTTCACTCGCAATTCCACTCTGTAAAGATGACCACCATTAACAATTTCCATGATTAATTCTTCTGGTGGGCTTGGTTATAATACTAAATAAAATTTCTATCTCTCTTTTATCAAGCCAGTATAGGCTAGGTTATACTGCAGTAATGAGCAATCCCGGAATCTCAGTAAGTTAAAATAGCAACATATGTAAACATACTATATGTCCATAATGTAGTAATAGGCTCCAGAATTTTATGATTCCACTATTTTAATATAAGGTCTCACAGTTTGTAGTGGAAGGGGAAAAAGCATGAAGAATTGCTCACTGGCTGTTAAATGGCTTCCATCCAGCATTGACACCTGTCACTTCTATTCACATATTATTTGTTATGTATAACTTCAAGAAGGCAGGAACACAAAGTTTTTTGTGTGATGGAAAATAAGAAGAGTCAGAAATAGTGGTAGGGACTAGTAATGTCTACAATAACTCTATGTCTTGGTTTATTTTCTTTCACATACTACCAACTGACTCCGTGCTATGAAAATCGAGAAAATTAGCATATGTACACTTTTTTCCATCTATCGTCTCCACCTTAATTTTAATAGTTATATTATTATCTTTACATGATCAAAGACTATAACATTTATGTTCTGTTCTATAGTTATAATTGTTTCACATACTTTATCTATGGAATGAGTCTAAAAATAATAAAACACTATTATTAATATATGCCTTAAGATTATATAGATAATGCATACCATAGAAACAAGTAGTGAGTTACAGTCCACCAGAAATAAGTATATAATATTTTATATCTTAAACATTGTTACTTGAAGGAGAATTTTTGAGATACCAAAATCTAATTTATATTGTTTAGGTTTTTTAATGAAAATGTTAAAACATATAAAAAGCTGAGGTGACAGTATAAAGAACTCTAATGTGCCCATCACTTAGCTTAAATAATTATCACCACATGACCCAACCACTCCACCCTGTTGAATTATTCAAAAATAAGTTCTAGCCAATATAGCACTTCATTCAGAAATAATTCAGGATGATTCTCTAAAAAGATAAAGACTTTTAATTTGTTTGTCTGATTTGAGACCCATTATAAAAATAAATTAATAACCATAATTTATTCATATTAAGCATCAAATATCCAGAGAGTATTTCTGTTAGTTTCCTAGGACTGCTGTAACACAAACTGTAGTTCTGACAACAGAAATTTATTGTCTCATACATCTGGAATCCAGAAGTCAAAATTCAAAATGTTGCCAGGGCTACACTCCCTCCAAAGGTATTAGGGAGATATATGTTACAGGCCTCTCAGCTAGCTTCTTATAGTCCCTTGACTTGTGGAGGCATAACTCCAATTTTATATGACGTTCCCCTTTTATGAATGTCTCTGTGTCCAAATTTCCCTTTTTTATAAGGACATGATCATTTTGGATTAGGGCCTGCTGTAATCTCATATTAACTTGATTATCTGCAAGACTATTTGCAAGTAAGTTAAATTTACAGGTCTTGGTAATTAGGACTTCAACATCTTTTAGGGGGACACAGTCCAACCTCAAACAATATTCATATCTACTCATTTGTGTCACTTATTCTCTTTTATGGTTGATTTTCTGAATTATATATACATATATATAATTGAAGTGTAGTTGATTTACATTATGGTAGTTTTAGGTGTACAGCCTAGTGATTGAATATTTTTATAGATTATACTCCACTAAAAGCTATTACAAGATTTTAGTTTATGTGCTTCTGAAGCAAGCACAAAAATTATTACAAGATAATGGCTATAATTAGTTATGGTATACAATATATCCTTGTTGCTTATCTATTTTATACACAGTAGTTTGTATCTGTTAATCCTATACTCCTAATTTTCCCCTCTGCCCTTCCCTCTCCCCTTTGGTAACTACTAGTTTTTTTCCTATGTCTGTGAGTCTATTTCAGTTTTGCATATACATACATTCATTTCTGTTATTTTCTTTAGATTCCACATATAAGTGATAGATTACAGTATTTGTCTTTCTCTGTCTGATTTATTTCATTAAGCATAATATTCTCTAGGTCCATTGAGTTGTTGCAAATGGAAGAATTTCATTCTTTTTTATGTATTTTATATATTCTGTTGTGTATATATTCCACATTTTCTTCATCCATTTGTCTGTTGATGGGCACTTGGGTTGCTTCCATGTCTTGGCTATTGTAAATAGAGGTGCTAAGAACATTGGGTAGCATATATCTTTTTGAGATAGAGTTTTCAGTTTTTCCAGATAAATACCCAAGAGTGGAATTGCTGGATCATATGGTAGCTCTATTTTTAGTTTTATTGAGGAGAATCCATACTGTTTTCTATAGTGTCAGCATCAATTAACATTCTCACCAACAGTGTACAAGGGTACCCTTTTTTCCACATTCTCTCAAACATTTGTTATTTACAGACTTTTTGATGAAAGTCATTCTGATATGTGTGAGGTAATATCTCATTATGGTTTTGATTTGCAATTATCTAATAATTAGTGATGATAAGCATGTTTTCATGTGCCTGTTAGCTATCTGTATGTCTTCTTTGGAAAAAAAATGTCTATTCAGGCCTTCTGAATAATTTACAGTTATGTTATAATTGCCATTTTATTACTTGTTTTCATGTTATTGTTATAGGTCTTCTCTTTCATTTCATCTTTTTGTTTCTTCCCATGTGGTTTGATAATTTCCTTTAGTAGTGTGCTTTTGTTCCTTCCTTTTTTAGTTTTTGTGTATCTACTGTGGGTTTTTGATTTGTGATTACCATGGAGTTTATATATTATTGACCTATATTTATATCTACTTGCTTTAAACTGGTAGTCATTTATGTTCAAACACATTCCTAAAAAAATCTACATTTTTTTTACCCCCCACCACATTTTGATGTCATATTTTACATCTTCATGCTTATCCCTTGACTGTTTATTGTTAGTTATAGTTGCTTTTACACTTTTTTGTCTTTTTCATTTATGTCTTGGCTTATTTAAGTGGTTGATCTTCAGTCCTTACTTTATATTTGCCTTTCTCAGTCAGATTTTCCCTTCCCTGTAGATTCTCACTTCTTTTCCACTTAGAGAAAACTATTTAACATTTCTATTAGGGCCAGTTTAATATAAATAAACTCTTTTAGTTTTTGCTTGTCTGAGAACTTCTATATCTCTCCTTTTATTTCAAATGATAATCTTGCTGCATAGAGTATCCCAAGTCATTACCCAAGCATACTATTTGTAAAGCCTAACAAAAGCAACAGTTCTGTGATCATACAGCATTATTGTAGCTGTATGTCTGGGAAAAGTAATTTAACCTAAGTCCCAATGTTCTTATCTATAAAATAGATGTGTTGTAAGGACTAAATGAAATAAAAAAGAATGTAGGGCCTGTAGAGGACTGAGCACAATACTTAACACATTGTGATACTGTTTAGTTGGTCAATACTAGTAGTGTCATTATCATTATCATTATTAAATGTTGAATGGGCTAGTGTCAGGCCAGAGAGCTGGAACTTTTTTAATGTCTTTATCTTAAAAGTTCATTTTCCAGTAATAAAGCACAGCTTAAACAGCCTTAGGGTAATGGCATAGCTTCAGCCCTTGTTATAGTATCCCTCTCATTGCTATAGGACACATAAAGAAATAACCTATTCAATCAGGGGTAATAAGATGCCTTTCTATCATGTTTGATCTGAGTGGCAGGCTAGAATAGTTAATAACAAATCCTGATCTATATTTGACTTGAAAAAATTCAACAGATAAAATCTTGATACAATGACTTAAGTTGTCATCTTAGGGTTAAAATAATTAGTTAAAATAATTGTCTAGGAAAAAACCAAACATTCTCTGTGACAACAGTTGGGTGTCCTAAATTCAATTTAATACTGACACTAACAAGTTAGCACAGACCCCACAGGTTAAGGGCTCAGTGTTCCCCCAACCTAGACACCAGTGGCACATTCAAGTTATCACCTGTGCTTTTGATTGATCAGGTATAAATTAGAAACTTTCATAGCCCCCTCCTCAGATTCAGTCACTTGCTAGAATGCCTCAGACAACTCATGCAAAGACTTATTTTTTTTTGCCAGTTTAATATACAACAAATTATATGATAAAGGATACAAATGAACAGCCAGATGAACAGATTCATATGGTCACCTTACAATTTGAGTGTGCCACCCTCCCAGCACATTGATGTGCACATCAGCCCAGAAGCTCTCCCAACTCCTTACTTTTGGGAATTTTTTGGAGGCTTCCTCATATAGGGATGGTCAATAAATAGCTCAATCTCCAGCTCCTCTCCTTTTCTTGGAGCTGGGAGGTGGGGCTGAAAATTCCAAGCTCCTAAACATGGCTTAGTCTTTCTGGAGACCAACCGTGAAGCTATCCAGGAGCCTACTGAATCACCGTATTAGAACAAAAGACACTCTTGTTACCCAGGAAATTCCAAAGGATTTAGAAACTCTGTTTCAGGAACCAGAGTCAAAGACCAAATCTTCAAACAAAAGATGCTCTTAGTGGTTTTATAATTTAGGAAATTATAAGGATTTTGGAAGCTCTGTGCCAGGAACTGGAGGCAGAGACCAACATATCTTTGTTCTATTGTAATTTTTTTCTTGAGCTAATGTTCCTGTTTGTACTGTAATATTCCTTTTTAAAGTCATAACATCTCCAATGGTAAGAGAAATCAACAAAACGTGACCATCTTACACCAGATTACTGCATTTAACAGTTTTTTTTTTTTTAATTAAGAAAACTGATGAACTCTTTCTCCTTTGAAATAGTAACACTATGAGATCTGGAGTGATACAGCTTGAGCTGAAGTTCTGAGTTTAGTCCTTATATACTGTGTAACTGTGGTAAGTTACTCATTGTTTCAGTGCTTAAGTTTTACCATCTCTAAAACGAGGAAAATAATAGTCCCTACTTCATACAGTTGTTGGTAATAAATAAATTAACACATGTAGAAAAATCAGAACAGTAACTTACACAGTAAATGTTCAATAAATATTAGCTAGTACTTGAGAAGATAAGAAGATGATAATTTAAATTGCAAAACTGTTAAGATGAATTATGCTGAGATGTTTTGAAAGAGGAAAAAGTATATATATATTGACTACCCATACATCTTTTCTCACTATCATATAAATATGACTTTTTTTTCTCTCAGGAAGGATATAGCTTGCAATGGATGTAGCTCTTGAACCATGCTTTGCTTAATCTGCATGAGTCTCCATATGTCATGTCCTGGGTGCTAAAGGTGTAGTCATGAGTCTCAGTGTGAACAGAATAGAATTCATTTAATAGTACTGAAGAAGCAGGGCTAATATTAGCACCCCAAATATTTACAGTTCTACTTTTACAGGGTCAGCCTTTCACTAGTCCAACTTCAAGAAATGATTACATCAGAATTTGGAGCTTATTTCTTATTAGCTTAAACCTGTCCTCCTTAATGTACATCGTATCACACGACTTCTGGTATCCTTCCTTCCTATTGTCACCATCCTCACATACACTTTCCTTCACTCATTGAGTCTTTTAACATGTAGCTCACCATCTTCTTTCTCAGCATCACTACTCATGTCATAATTCTTAGTGATTTTAACATTCATAGAAATGATCAAACCAATATGAATTATGAATTCCTTTCTTTCCTCCCCTACAATTACTTCCCCCACATCCATTTCAGCCTTATGTATGTATACTTATAGCCTTTTCTTTACTGATAATTACCACCTCCAAAATTTCAGATTCAAACTGAAATGCACTCTAGGACATATAACTGCTATTTTTTATTCAGTTCAATATCTATTATTCAGCTCCTATAATTCTCCAATCCTACTTGGACCTATAGTTTATTGATCCTACCAGCTCTTCACTGTCCCTCATTTTGGTCATATTTTTACATCCCTCTTTACCCAGCAGTATTCCAAGGCTCATTATTAAAGTAACTTCTCTGTCCCCCTCAACCCCCTAGCTCCTCTCTTTATCTCTGAAAACATTCTTGGAAAAAACAACCCTCATCATCCAATATACCTCTTACTCCACACCTGTACTCAAGCAGCTGAATAAACAAGGAAACATATACAAACTTGCTAACTTGTCTTATTTTAAATACTTGATCACAAATTGTAAGTGAGTCTTTAGCACTTCCTGGTAAGTTTACTAATCCTGCCTAGTCAATTTACTATGTCAATATCTGAAATAACTACATATCTTCTCTTCTATCTTGGTACTTTTAATTCCCTTCCTCATCCTGTTTTCAGCTGATGAAGTTGCTATTTATTTCACTGAGAAAAGAAAATTATCAGAAGAAAACTTCTTATTTTCCATCACAAATACTACCAACTTACAAACAACTATAAAAATACTCTTTTCTCCCTCTTGCTATAAGGGAAGAATTATTCTTACTTCTATTTTATTACCTCCATTCCACCTGAGCAATAGATCCCATCTTTTCTTTCCTACTCAAGGACTCTGCTTGTGTAATTATTTCTTTCTTTTTTGCATCATTAACTTCTCCACTACTTTGGCTCATTTCCAAATGCAGACTTGCTGACTTGCTATAATATATTCATCTAAAATATGAAATCCTCACACAGCCATAAATCTGCCACTCTCTACCATTCTATTTCTCTGTTCCTCTTAAGAGTAAAAAATGTATACTCAAATAAATTGCTAAACTTACTGTCATCTTCATATCACAACTTTTCCTGCAACCACTTCAATTACACTTTTGTTTATTCACTCTTCTGAAACTGAACCTGTTAGTAATTCTCTTGACAAGGATCTCCAATGTTGCCAAATCTAGTCTTAGTCTTCATCTTACAATGTGTCTCAGAAGGATAGGACTTAAGTTTATCACTCTGTGTCACTTGGAAACTCTTTTCCCACATCATCTTTACCTATTTTTTTCTTCTATCTCACTATTGTGATAACACAAACTGGTTTTTCCTGCTAACTTCACTTATTTTTTTCTTTTAATTCTCTTCCCAAAGTCTAATTCTAGGAAATTATCAGGGCTCAGTTCTGCTAAATCCTTAAGTGGCTATATCTAGTCTCATGGCTGTAATATTAATTACATGCTGAAGGCTCCTAGACTGTTATCTCCAGTTCAAACCTCCTTTCTGAACTACAGACTCACATATCTAACACCTTTCTAACAGGAATCTCTATCCTAATACATAAAAAAGTAAATTCCAGATTATCACCATCTCTGAAATGTGCTTCTTTCTAGGCTTCCCCAGCTTGATAAATGACATCTAGTTTCCGTGGGAGTCATCTTGAGTCTTCTCTTTTTCTCACTTCATATTAGTCTATCAACAAATTCTGTTAGTCTTTCCTTCAAAATACATCCAAGGTATAACCTCTTCTCAAACTTCTGTAGATATGACTATAGGACAAGCCACTCTTACAATTGGCTCCTAACTGATCTGTTTTCTTCTCTTTCTGTCCTCTGGAGTCTATATGCACAAAGCATAGTAAATTTTATTAAATTATTTATTATTATGTAACTGTAAATCTACATGCAATGCTAAGAAATTATACAAAGAGATTCTATGGACCACTTACTTAGTTTCCTTCAATGGTAACATCTTGCAAAACTATAATATAATATCATAAACAAGATATCGATATGGATGTGGTCATGAAACAGAACAATTGAACAATGACAAGGATGCCTTCTGTTGCCCTTTGATATCTACAGCCAATTTCTCCTCACCCCCTCAATCTCAGTCAACCAGTAATCTGCCCTCATTTCCATAGTTTTGCCATTTAGAGACTGTTTAAGAGATGGAATCATACAGTATGTAAATTTGGGGATTAGCTTTTTTCACTTTGCATAATTTGGGGGGGATTTATGCAGGCTGTTGTGTATATTGATAGTTTGTTCCTTTTTATTGCTGAGTGGTATTCCATAGCATGGATATAACACAATTTGCTTAATCGTTCACCCACTGAAGCACATATGGGTTGTTTACTGGTAATGTCTATTATGAATAGAGCTATAAACGTTGTGTACTGCTTTTTGTGTTAAGATAAGCCTTTTTTTGGTAATAAATGCCCAAGGGTGCAAATACTCTGCTAAATGAGTTTTTTATCTTTACAGGGCTTTTCACAATTCAAGGTGTTTAATCTTTTTTTTTATTGAAGTATAGTTGATTTACAATGTTGTGTTAGTTTCAGGTGTATGACAAAATGATTCAGTTATATATATATATATATATATATGCGTATATGTGTAAAGAATCTTTTCCAGATTCTTTTCCATGAAAGGTTATTACAAGATATTGAATATAATTTCTTGTGCTATATAATTGGTCCTTGTTTTGATAAGGTTCAATTTTTTAACTTTTCCTTTTTATGGATCATGCTTTTGGTGTAAACTCTAAAAGATTTTTCTGATCCTAGATCCTAAATATATTCTTCTAGTTCTTTTTAAACTTTACTTTTATTGCAGTAGAATATACTTAACATAAAATTTACCATTTTAACAATTTTTAAGTGTACAGTTTAGTGGCATTAAGTAGTCACATTGTGTGCAACCACCACCACCATCCATCTCTGGAACTTTTATCTTTCCAAACTGAAACTCTGTACTATTTAAATAAGTCTCCAATCTTCCATCCACCTAAACCCTGCTAACATCTACTTTCTGTTTTTAAAAATTTGGCTACACTAGATACCTCATATAAGTGGAATCATACAGTATTTGTCCTTTTGCAGTTGACTGATTTCACTTTGCATAATGTTTTCAAGTTTTATCCATGTTATAGAATGTGTCAGAGTTTATATTTTTAAGAATGAATAATATTTCATTGTATGTATATACCATATTTTCTTGATCCATTCATTGTCAATAGGTTTCTTCTACATTTTGCTATTATGAAAAATGATGCTATTATGAACAAGAGTATACAAATATTTCTTTGAGTCCCTGTTTTCAAATACATTGGGGTATATTCATAAGTGGAATTGCTGGATCATGTAGTAATTCTGTTTTTAATTTCTGAGGACCCTCCAGATTGCTTTTTATAACAGCTGCACCATTTCACATTCCTAACAGCACACAAGGATTCCAATTTCTGTACATCCTCACCAACACTTATTATTTTCTGATTTTTTTCTAGTAGTCATCCTAAGGTATATGTAGTGGTTTCTCATTGTAGTTTTGATTTGCATTTTCCTAGTGATTAGTGATGTTGAGCATCTTTTCATGTGCTTATTGGCCATTTGTGTATCTTCTTCGGAGAACTATTTATTCAAGTCTTTCTCTCATTTTTAAAATTGGGTTGTTTGGTTTCTTGGTTTGAGTTGTAGGAATTCCCTGCATATTCTGGATATTAATCCATTATTACATATGTGATTTACAAATATATTTAACCATTCTACAAGTTTGCCTTTTTAACTCCATAGTATATGTCCTTTGATGCACAGAAGTTTAAATATTTGATGTAGTCCAACTTATCTATTTTTACTTTTGTGCTGTATCTTTTTTTTTTCATGTCTTTTCAGACTCTGTGTTTGATGCATACATATTTAGTGTTTTTGTCCTTCTGGTGCATTGACCACTTTATCATTCTGTAATAAGCTTCTTTCTTTCTAGAAATTTTATTTGATCTGAGTTCTAAGTTTCTGATATTAATATAGCCACTCCTTATTTGGACCTATTAAAATCCTGGGGGTTTGTTGCAGTTTTTTCTTTGATGTTTGTATAGAGTTGGGGGGGTGATGTATTGCCCAAAGCAGGTTTTCTGCTGTTTATCGCCTTTTCTATGTCCTGTTGCTGGTGGGTAAGGCTTTTCTCAGAGCTTGTCTTGTCTAAACCTGTTGGTAATTCTGGATTGGAGGCTTCTTCAGTGCCCTGTTGGGATATATTGTTAGCAATAAGAAAACTCTTGGAATTCAACATGTCATTCCTGAGGTACAGAGGCTGCCTGACTTCTTTCCACCTTTCAGAGTCTTATGCTTGATTATTATGTTGTGTCTAGAGATTTCATTGAAACATGGAAGACCAGGGGTGGATTGGTCTACTCCATCTTGGCAGAATGTGAATTGCTTTCATTTATGTTTTAAAAACATAAATAAAAGAAATTTACCTGTCAGCTCAAACTCAGTCAAGGAATTTCCACAAGAATTCTAATTCTTGTGGAATTAGAATTCTAATTCTAAAGAATTAGAACAAAATCCATAATCCTTATAATGGTCTGTAAGGTATATCATGGCCTTCAAGGATCTGCACAATTTTACTGATTTATCTGCCTTCATTGCCCTAATCACCATTGTAATTATATTCTATGTTTAGTATCCTCACCCTTCACTATAACAGTAAAGGGTTATGTTTATGCCAGTAAAGACTTTGTTATGTTCATAGCTATACTCACAGAATCTAGAATATAATTGGCAATAATAAATAGATGTAAGTAATGAATAAATCAGCTCATTTATATTTTTCTGAGAAACTGTCAGAGAAATGGTAACTAATTATTATTGGTTCAATTGCTTTATCTTACTTTACGACGTATATTTAGTGATCAAACCTTTCTTCTGCTCTCTCTAATTAGTACTAAAATTATCTTTGATTCTTGGTATATTGTGGGCCAAAGAGTGATCATTAACCGAATACTAAACATGGCTAGTAAGATTTTTACCACACATTTCTCTAATTAGAAAGAATATTAGCATTTTCTAGGGAAATTTCCAATAGATGAGGAATGCAAAGGAAATATTTTTCTCCCCTCTTCTGATTTTCCAAAGTTACATATCATAATTTAATTTTTGCATAATTTTTTACATGTTTACCCATCAATTCAACATAGCACTCTGTAGCAGTGATATATACCTTATTCTCCTTTGGTTATTGTTTCTATTTTTATCCAGGCTTGTCTGATAGCTTCTGAACTTTTCTGTGTATTTAAGTTAGATATAAATTACTATTCTTGAAAGTTGTAGGCAAGAGGAACTTCTGTAGGTCAATATTAATTCTGTGTTGATAACATCCAAAAACAGTGGTGCCACAGAGAGGAGAAATATAATCACCAGAGATATACATTTCATAATTACCTGCAAACTGCACATAGTTGATTTTTCAGAGGTATCGTATTATCACTGTTTATTGAAAATATCTTAAAATAGGTATTTCCCATGCTGGTGATACTTTGGCGAATGGATATAATCAGGTGATAATAGTAAATGATTTCTTAGAAGAAGCATAGAATAAAGGTAGCAATTCTAGGCTAGCATTTATTGTTCAACAGCATGCTAGAACATCACAGGGATCATAACCTCTAACTTATGTTGCTCAATAAATTTGTCACCTTGTATCAGCAAAGGCACTTGACCCATATAAAGTCAGATGATAGATTTTAGAAGACCAATGTTCTTGTATTCTGTAAAACCAAAGTCTACATACAAGCTTTGGTACTAAGTGAAAAAAGAAAAAAAAAGTCTTAACTACAAAAGTCCATAGTTTTACTTAAATCTAAAAAAATACAAGTCATGGAGATGTAAAAGGTTTTTGTCAAACATTCTTTAGTTGTTTTCATGTAGCTGTTACCTCATTCCATAGCTGCCTGTCTATGTATTTTAGTGTACTAACAAATTCTCTACTTCATTTTTGCTTCAAATTGCTCAGCAGGAATTTACTAAATGTTTATTCTATGATGGTTTTAAACAGCCTAGGGAAAAGTCTGGTATGGAAGATTGGAGTGGATAATATTGTCTCTATTTGTTTAAGTGCCTGAGGTACCATAATGAACTGAAAGGAAACAATTTAGCTACAGATGCTTTGAATTGCAGAGATAGAGAGAACAACTGGAGAACTTGATAGAGTACCTTTAAATCTGCCAAGCTGCTGAAGGCATTCTTGAGGTAAAGATAAAACATACATTTAAGTGCTGTCTAAACCCTCTTTCTAAAGCAACAGGCTCAAAGAGTAGAGAAATCAGACACAAAGGCAATGATAACTGGAATGTCACCATGTGAAGGATTTTTGCAAAGCCAATCCTATGTGTGTAGCATATAAGAAGTCCCCAGAAGGGTGGAATAAATTAGAACACATTTATTCTCTCATTCAAATGGAATTCAGGTATGACTTGCATTAGGGAAATAAGATTATGAGATGCTAATACAAACAGCAATAAAACTTCATGTTGATTCAAGTTAGATAGCCTTTCTTTTTCAGAAGTTTAGGCTGAAACATATAATTCCAAAAGAACTGCTTAAATAATGCTTTTTTATTCTTTGTAATGTGGAAAGATATCAGAGAAAAATGATCCTTTTTTATTAATGACATAAATTTGCAATTCGGTAAGATATTGAACCTAAACATATGAAATAGGATCATAGACATAGTATATTTATAGTTATGCATTGTTTCTTGCCTTGAAACACACAATTATTTTTTCTTTATTTTCTTTAATAGCAGAGTTTAATAATGAAGCATATCATATAGTTTCACTCAAAACATAATGAAACTATTACCAGGCAATTTTCTGCTGCTATTTAAGTTTTTGGGAAACAAAAAACTAGAATTATTTACTAATGAAAGGATAATTTATTTTCAATTAAAGTTTTATAAAAATCTATTTTAAAAAGTATATATATACACAGAGAACAAAAATACTCCAAAGAAATACATTGAAATACTAACAGTTTACCTGTAATGGATTTTCTGCTGTGTCACCAGATCCCATCTCTAGGATTAAAGGACTTTTTCCCAGGTCCTGACATTGCTGCCAACTGCTAGCTTTCTTCCAGGAGTTGCTCTTGACCTAGAGAACTATCTTCCTCAAGAGCATAATCCAGGGAAGTCTGCATCCAATGATCAGTGAGGAAATACAAAACACTGATTTCCTCATCCCAACTTTAAACAACTCTGATGGGCCATCCCGGTTTCAGAGCTCCCTATGGCATCACTTGAGGCCTTTGTTGTAATTCCATCATACTACCTTTCTTTCTTTCTAATGCTATTTTCTTCCCCTTTCCTCTAAAGCACGAAATCTGAGAACATTCTCTCACAAATTTCTGCACATTCATCTCCAACTCAAAGTTTGCTTCCCAAAGAACCCAACCAGAAGCAGATGCTACCAAGATTGATCTGAGAAAGCAGATGCTGAGATGAGATCCTGGACCTGAATCATCCACCAGCTAGACCAGTGACAAACTTTTTCTTAAAGGCACAGATAGCAAATATGGCTTTGCTGGCTGTAGAGTCACTGTAGTAAGCACTCAGCCTGTGATTGTAGCTTGAAATCACTCATAAACAATACATAAATGAATGGGAGTGGCTATATTCTAACTAAACTTTGTTTATCAAAACATGAATCAGTTCATGAATTATAATTCCCTGGCCCCTAAGATAAACTGAAATGAGAAATAAATCATTAATTGTAGGTGAGGCATGAATAGCCACTGATACAGGGTAGTAAAAAGATTATTATAGCTATCCCCAGGGCTGAATTGGGTAGTATACTTTTGAAAGGACATATAGCAAAAAATTGCATCAGACATATGAGAAAAGTCGGGGGGGGGATACAATAATAACAGAAATGTGGGGAAAATAAAAAATATAATAACATCGGCATTGCATGGCTGTTACTAGGGAAAAATGGTACTTTTTAGGAGATAATGATAGAAAACATGGTATGCTAGGAAGCTCCAAGTCCTTGTACCCCCCTCCATGGAAACATTTAAAAACAATAAGAAATTGGCTGAAATGATCTTATAAGAGTTCTACAAAAGAGTTAAAGTCTATAGCAACCAAATGAACACTTAGTCAAAAAAAAAGCCACATTAAAAATGATAGGGGATTTCATGGTGTTTTTATCTGTCCTTGACTCACTGCTTCTCCAGCAGAGCTTGAACTTGGTCTGAAGGAAGGGGCAGCCCAATTCTCAGTTTCCTCCCTTGAACCAAAAGGAGCAAAGCAGTCCTTATTTGCAACATTCTAACCTCTCTAGCGGATACCTGAAGGACTGCTTTTTTTTTTTTTTAAATTTATTTTATAGCTTATCTTTTCTTTATTAAAAAGCTGTTGTGAAAATGTAAACATTATAATACTTGACACAGAATTGAATATTTCTTGTAATTTTACCCTAAAGATAAATACCATCAATACTTTATATGTAATATATAAAGTGTATATAAAATATAAATGTATCAAAATGTATTATGTTTTATACATTACATATATTTAAAATTTCATGCTTCTTGTCAATATACACACATTTACTCCATTCTTTTTAACAGTTGCATGTTAAAGAATCCTATAGATCAGTTTTTCTCAGTCTTTTTTCTATTACTATCCTCCTAAGACATTTTTTTCTTAATCATTCCTCCCCATATATACTATGTATCTGTTTCTGTACCTTATGCATATTTGTGCTTTATGCATTAATTTTTTTTGTCTCCTCAAGAACCAATTTTCATCTCCTTGGTTGTGATATCACCCCTTTGAAACTGCATGGTATAGATATTCTCTCTCTTATTTATTCCACATGTGTATATCATTTTTTCATTCCAATTCTATGTTATCCATATTTATTTTTATACATATATTTTATTTCTATAGGATAAATTTCTAGAATTAAAAAGCTGTGTCAAAGGTATTAATAAATAATATACAAGTTTATACTGTATAGCACAGGGAACTATATTCAATATCTTGTAGTAACTTATAATGAAAAAGAATATGAAAAGGAATACAATGTATATGTATGACTGAAACATTATGCTATACACCAGAAATTGACACATTGTAAACTGACTATACTTCAATTAAAAAAAAAAGGTATTAACATTTAAAAATTTAGCAGATACTGCTCAAGATCATTCCAATTATATGCCAACAAATATATACTGAAAACTTGGCTTCAGTTTTTACATTCAAATCATAAATCCACTTGGAGTTTATTCTGGGATGATGAATAAGGTAAAGATCTAATGATTCTTCTCTTCCAAACTGAAGGACTGGTTTTTGTCTTGCCTAAGTCAGAACTCAGGTGGGGAAAAGTGGTGGCCACAGCTTGTGAAAGCTTCAGCTTATGAGACTACAAACCTGCAGACATCTATAGCGAGATATTATGGGTAGTAACATATAAGAGATCATCTAAGACCCCAAGGAGAAGTTAAGTGTGCCTCTTAGAGAAATAAGGACATTTGAAGCAGCTGTATAAATGGGAGAATTGAGAAAGCCACTTATGGGCCCAGGAAAGATGCATGCTAAGGAAAACCAGAGAAGACCATTAGGTTTCACATCAAGCTAATGCCTAAGCTGAAAAAAAATGCCCAGTTAAACAATGAAAAACTACCCCAGCTCAAAGCCAGTCCACAAAAACTGGGAAAGATGGTTGTTTTTTTCAAATGCCCAATTGAAAAAAAAAAAATCAAAGGCATGCAAAGAAACAAAACAACATGGCCAATACAAAGGAACAAATTAAATTGGCAGAAAACATCCCTGAGAAAGCACAGGAATTGGATTTACTAGACAAAGATTTTAAAAGAACTGTCTTAAATATGCTCAGAGTACTAAAGGAAAATACAAAGAGCTGAAGTAAATCAGGATAATAATACACGAAGAAAATATAATATAAACAAAGAGATAGAAATTATAAAAGGAACCAAACAGAAATTCTAGGGCTAAAATTATAATAAATAAACTGGTAAATTCACTACAGGGACTTAGCAGCAGACTTGAGCAAGCAAAAGGGAAAAAAAAGTGAATTTGAAGACAAGCCATCTGAAATTATTGAGCCTGAATTAAAAATAAAAATAAAAATAAAAAGAGTCTTTGGAACATGGAACATAATCATGCAGACAGATGTATGCAACATAGCAGTCCTAGGAGAAAAGACAAAAGGGGCAGAGAGATTATTTGAAGAAATAATGACAAAATTTCCCAAATTTGATGAAAAATATGAATATGAATTTGCATTTTCAAAAATACACGAAAAGAGACAATTCAGTATAGTATTGAAACCTCTAGCCAGAGAAAGTATGCAAGAAAAAGAAATTAAATGTATCTAAAATAGAAAGGAAGAAGTAAAATTATCTCTATTCACATATGACATGATCTTATATACAGAAAACCTTAGACACTCCACACACACAAAAAAAGTTAAAACTGTAATAAAAATTTATCAAAGTTGTAGGATACAAAATCAACACACAAAAATCAGTTGTGTTTGTACACACTAACAATGAAAAATCCAAAAAGGAAATTAAGAAAGTAATTCCATTGACAGTAGCATCAAAAAGATCAAAATTCTTAGGGACAAGTTTAGCCAAGGAGGTAAATGTCTTGTACACTGAAAACAAGAAAATGTTGCTAAAATAAAGAAGGCACCAATAAATGGAAAAACATCCTGTGTTCAAAATTGTGTGTTTATAAATAGGAAGAATTTATATGGTTGTGATGTCAATACTATCTAAAGTCTTCTGTCAATTCAATAAAATTTCTATCAAAATTCCAATAATGTTTTCCACAGAAATAGAAACATACATACTAAGATTCATATGAAATCTCAAGGGATTCTGAATGCACAAAGCAATACTGAAAGAGAAGACAAAGTTGGAGGACTCACATTTCCTGATTTCAAAAGTTATTACAACTTATTATAATCAAAATTGTGTTGTACTGGCATAAAGACAGACATATAAACCAATGAAATAGAAGAGAAATTGAGAAATAAATTTTTGCAGATATGGTCATCCAGTGACCTTCAACAAGGGTGCCAGGACCAGTTAATGGAGAAGTGAAGGTAATTTTAACAAAGTGCTCTGGGAATAATGGATATCCTGATGCAAAATGAATTTGGACTCTTACCTTACATCATGAACAAAAATAACTCAAAATGGAAAAAGACCTAAATATAAGAGCTAAAACTATAAAACTTTTAGAAGAAAACACAGGGGAAAAGCTTTATGACATTAGATTTGGCTATGATTTCTTGGATTTGACACCAAAAGCATAGGCAATAAAAGAAAAAAATAGATAAATTTGGACTTTATCAAAATTTAAAAATTTGGTACATCAAAGAAGACTATTAAGAAAGTGAAAAGGCAACCTACAGAATGGGAGAAAATATTTGCAAAGTAGATATCTTATCAGAGTATTAATTTTCAGAAAAATATAAAGAAATCCTTCAGCTCAACATCAAACAACGCAATTAACAATGGGCAAAGGACTTGAATAGACACTTCCACAAAGAAGATATACTAAATGGCAAATAAGTGCCTGAAAAGATGCTTAACATCACTAATTGTACTAGTTAGCCTCACCTGGCAAAGGTATACAAGAAACTGGATATTTTAAATGATAGAAATTTATTTTCTCACAGTTCTGGATGCTGGGAAGTTTAAGATCAAGGTACCAGCTGATTTTGTTTTGGGTGTTGTGTGTGTGTGTGTGTGTGTGTGTGTGTGTGTTTGTGAGAGAGAAAGAAAAAGAGAGAGAGAGCTCTCTTTCTGGCTTGTAGAATAGAAAATTCTGATGTTTCTTCCTCTCCTTATAAGGGTACCAGCCCTATTGGATTAGAGTCCTAAGCTTATGACCTCATTTAACCTTAATTACTTCCATAAAGACCCTATCTCTATATACAGTCACATCTGGGGTTAGGGCTTCAGCATAACATTTTGGAGGGACATAAAAATTCAATCCATAACACTAATAATTAAGAAAATTTAAACTAAAACCAAAATGAGATACTACTTCATACCCATTGGGATGGCTATTATAATAAAATAAAAGTACAAAATAACAAGTGTTGGTGGGGATGTAGAGAAAGTCAAACCCTTATGCATTGCTGGTGAGAGTGAAAAAGGTGCAGCTGCTGTGGAAAACAGTATGGTGGTTTCTTAAAATTTAAACATAGAATTACCATATGAGCCAACAATTCCACTATTAGATATGCACATAGACATGTGAAAACAAGGGCTTCCAGTGATATTTGTACATCAGTGTTCATAGCGGTTCTATTCAAAATTGGCAATAGGTACTAATAACCCAAACTCCCACCAATAGGTAAACAAAATGTGGTGCATACATATACTGGAATATTATTCAGCCTTAAAAAAGAAATGAAATACTGATACATGCTACAACATGAATGAACCCTGAAAACATTACACATATACGTTCTTTTGCAGTATAACCTTGCCACTTGCCCATTAAGGAGCTCTTGAATTGGGGATGGTTCTTTAGCCTGTTTTGAACAAAAGAAATACCTCAGAATTGACTCTATTTAACTTCTGAGGTGTACCTTAAATGTTCTGCAGCTTCTACCATTGCCTCTTGGAACATTCCTTGAAAATCGTGTGTCATGCGATGAGAAAGCCCTAGTAACTACATGGGAAACACCTGCTTAGAGGATAACCAAGAGCCCTGGCTGACAGACCTACCTGGCAGCCATGTGACAGTGGCCATTTTGGGATGCCCAACCCTATCGCCGTCCCAGGTAATACCACATGAAGCAGAAGAATTGCCATTTCAACACACAGAATCCTTCCAAATCACAAGTAAGTTGCTGTTTTAAGCCACCAAATTTGGGGATGCTTTGCTAGACCATAATAGATAACTAAAGTTGTAATCAAACAATACATTTTTCACGGAAAGACTCCAACATTTTCTGACCCTAGCAGATACAAAGAAAGACAAAAAGCTTGGTAAATGACAGTGTTGACTGTAATCCTTAACTTCTTAGGAAAGAATGATGACACTCCATACTTAGGTGATGCTCCTACAGTTTGGGTATAATTTCAGTTGTCAAAATTGACTGTAGTGATGCTCAGAAATGGCAAAAGTAAAGAAAAAGTCATCAAAAATCATTATTTTTAAATGTAGTTGAAAGTTACAGTAAAAAAAAAAAAAAAACAGAAAATTGAATCAAAGTATTCAAAAGCCAAGTAAAAACCTCTGCAAAAACCTTTTTTAATGTCTTGCCAAGCGTTTCAATTGGAAATTTGGAAGGATTAGAGACAGTTCGTTCTCTAGTCTAGTATACACCAAGGACTCTTCAGCACAGTCTGCTAAAGCCAATCAAAGTTGTTTGATGTAGTTTTACAATATTTCTTAACACTAAAGATTAACCTTCAACAGTCAGATCATTTAATTTATGAGTGCAGAATGAGCCCAAGTGAAAAGACTTTGCTCATATTTTTACAGACCTGGGACTTGTTTTTCAAATCATAATGGTATAACCTTCTCTCTAATATGCATACCACAAAAAAATCTGGGAAAAAAAGACAGTGAATGTAGATTGGAAGGCTGCAGATTAGGCCTTTTTTTTTTATTATACTTCTATAAGCTCCACGGTTTCTGAAAGGACAACAGTGCCAGCGCTTTGGGGAGCAAAGTCGTAGTCGAAATTCATTTACACTTAAAAAGATCATTTCACCTGAGACCTCCATGTTCTTCTTAATATTAGGGGTTGAGTGACCTTAAAAATATCTTCCCACTTCCTGCTATATGTTGAGCATAATTAATAATTAATAAAGCCTCTGTCTGGCACAGAGCTTCTCTATGGGGAACTCAGGAAATAGCAAAAAATTAGCTTTTATATTGATGAAACTTGTCTGTTCTTTGTACCTGTTCCTTCGTTTAATTCCTACTGCTACTACTTTAGTTTAAGTCACATTGGCCTCATTCCTAGTCTATAACAGTAGCCTAACTGCTTTCTCTATGTTTCATTTTACCTCCATCCAATTATTTCTGAAAATTACTCCCAGAGTGCTTTTATAACATTTCTTTTACCATTTATACCTCTGCTTATAGATTTCTCATTACTCTATAGAATATAGTTAAAATGCCCTGGTTTGGTACTCAAGACTCTCCAAGATCTTATTGCAACCTACCTTCTCAAATTTATTAAGCTTTACATATAAAGTGTCTTTTATACTTCTTTATCTGAACTCAGATCCAACTAAATTAATATAATTTTTTGTAATAACAATCATTATTTTACCTAGTTAAAACACATTTTATGATTTCTCTTCTACCTAGAACATTCTTTCTAGTCCTCTAATAATCAACATTATACTCAATATTTTTATGATTTCTCAAATATAGGTGCTTATTCCTCAGAACGATGCAATTTTTTCATCCTCTGAACTTTCCTAGTACTTATTGTCCCTATTATATCTATAGCTATTTTTTTCCTCACATGCACATTTTGAACACTTCTATTAGGTTTCAAATATGTAATGTGGGTCTTTTTTCCTAATTGTTCAGCTTAATGTTTTACATGAGATAAGAAATTAATAAAATGTGTTGGACATTCTCTAAAAATTTCCTTCTCCTTCCCATACCCAGTCTAGCCTGATGGCCAGCACCTCTTCTAAGATTCTTCCTACAATAGGTTTTAGGACTAAAGAAAGGCATACAGTGTATATTTGAAAAATGAAATCATGTTGTTTGTTTTTCTTTTCTCTCTGTATTAAACTTAAGGTGTAAATTTCTATCTGAGGCTTACTGTAATTCCTTCCAATCTTAAGTTTAAAAAATCATTTTGTTCAAAAACATCAGTTAACAGTATTTTGAACATGAATATGTAACTTTTCTGGATTCCCTCAGGAAAAAAAAACAACAACAAAAGTTTAAGAAAAAGTAATGGAGAAATATAATATTTGCTTTTATCCTACCTTTACTGTCAGCTTATACTTAATATTTTACAAGAGGATATACTAACAACAGCTTTCAAAAACAGGCAGGAAGGATTCTCAGACAACAAAGATGAGCGAACATTCAGAAACTACCAGACTATTGTGTAAGACAGGCATCAGACTCAACAAAAAGAATACCAAGAATAACTTTTATAGAGTCAAGAGACTCAGTAAAGGAAATACAGTCAACTATAAGAATAAATTTTCTTACTATTCTCAGACATAAGATAGTCTTGGTAGAATTTGTAATAGCACTTACTTATGGGGAGATGGGTACTGATTACCAAAGGGCATCAAGAAAAATTCTGGGTTACTAGAAATGCTAAGGTAGAAACCACACCCTAAATTAGGTTGTGATTATTTAAGAACCTGTGCATTTAATATGTGTTCCTTTGCACAATTTACTGTACATTTGTTACTTCACTAAAAAGTAAAGGGAAAGAAATTTCCTGCAGATCTTGAAAATCAAATGTAATAGTTGAAGTAAAGATTTTGGTAGATGGGTTTTTAAATAGTATAATGGATACAGCTGAATAATTAATTAGCTGAAAGCCTGAGCCAAAGGATTTCTCTGATTTCAGTTTAAAAGAAAATAAGAGAGATGTTACAAAAGTTGAAAAATATTGAAGTACTCAAACACTATTTTTTTTACCTTTTTTTTCCAAATTTTACCAAAATTTACTTTTTCCATTTGAGCAAATTTCTCTTTGGCATCACATTTAAACTTTCTTAGTATACCTCCTATGACTCAGGTATAATATTCAGAGGTTACAAAAAAAAAACAACAGATCTGTACTTGGGGAAGATTGACAAGTATCTATGTATAATTGTTACAAGTACTGTAATAACAGGATATATATAAGTTTCAGGACAGCATGGTGAATGGTCCTTTTAATGTATTGTTGGATTCTGTTTGCTGATTTTTTTGAGGATTTTTGCATTTATGTTCATCAGTGATATTGGCCTCTAATTTTCTTTTTTTTGTGACATCTTTATCTGGTTTTGGTATCAGGGTGATGGCCTTAGAATGAATTCAGAAGTGTTCCTTCCTCTGCAATTTTTTGAAGAGTTTGAGAAGCATATTTTATTACAATTAAAAAAGGGAAAAAAAGCATAAAGTGGTCTGTGCAAGTTCCCATTTGTTTTCTTAATAATGTAAGAGCATGTTTTAGAGCATGGCAGATAAGCCTTAGAAGAGTTTAACTTAGGTCTTAGAATACATTTTTGCCATCATAAATGGTAGCTATTATTGTTGTTATTAAAAATGCCTTAATTGCTATAAATCTATGGAATCAAGGAGAAAAATCCAAGGTGGGTTTATTTAAGTTAAGTTTCTGAAGAGCGAAGTACCAGTAACATTAGACTGAGAGAGGGGAGAAAATGGGGCAGGAGTTAAAAGAGATAAGTTGAATAATAATGGTTCAAAGACATCAAAGACTAACTTCAAAATGTTACAATCGTTTTTTTCCCCTAAGACACTGATTACAACTTAACTTTAAACAGACAATGTCACATTCCATCTAGGTGCCTCTTCTCTCACCACTACCTCCCCATTGTGTGCTCCCAAGATTTTATCATAAATTTTTCCCTTGCTATCCTATATACTCTTCATGTCACAAAACAGCAACGATAATATCTTACATCTCTCTTAGTGTTTCTTTGTCATAGTCATTGAAAGTTTTTAAGAAAGTGAGTGAGTTTTAGACAATGTATTTTGGATCAATGGTTGTCAAAACTGACTAAAGGGCAGAATCACCTGGGGGAAATTATTTTAAAATACAGACTTTTGGGGTTTTTTTAATCTCAGTTTCATTAAACCAGAGTTGAGAATTGAGAGAATTGAGAATTGAGCCTGGAGGTTTACATTTTTAGTAATGTCTTTAAGGATGATAAACAGCCATTCTCTAACAGTCTATACAGTTTAGAACACATAAACATCACGTGAATTTAGATATAAATATCAAAAATATTATTTATCAGGATCATTTGTATTTGCATGCATTTGCAAGATCATTTAGACAGCTAGCTAAACCTTGAGGGATTGGTCAAGTCTATGGTAAACTCTAAATGCTTCAGTGGTGGAAAAAGGAGAAAGATAAGCCATGTCTTAGAGAATGGTGCGCTGTTGTGCAAGTTAGATGACATAGTGATGGATGTTCGATAGCAGTATGAGAAAACTGGATACCTGGGGAAAATGCACAGCTTACAGTAGATTACACAGTAGGATCTCACAGAGAGGGCTATCTATTTACTTTGCATTAGCCACTATATACCTTGGAGAAAGTCCCCAAGTCCCCACAGAAATGCCTTGGCACATTTTGCTAAAGCTTGCTGCTGTCTGAATATGGAAAGCGTACATATTTTAGTTATCACAGAAGCATTGCTTGGTGTTTCTAGAACACGGTTTAATTTTTTCTTCCAATCTGCTTAAGCACATATGTTCTTACTTAGGTCTCACAATAATCTACTGAGAAAAGCCAATGCCATTAGTACTGTTTTTCAAATGAAGAGCCCTGAAAACAAGATCAATCCCTGAAAGATTTAGTGATCTGCTCAATGTCACAGACCTAAGTCACCGACAGAGGTTGACCTAAGGTAGAACCTGGGCATCATAAGCTGCTTGTCCCACATACTATCCTAGACTCAGGAGGAGAAGAAACTCCATTGTTCCTGCCACCCTATTTGTATATTCTTTTTTCTCATGGAGCTTCTCCCTATTTGGAAAATAAAAGTATTTCATCAAATCAGATAACTTCAGAACTGGTGATAAGACAAATTCTTTCATTTGACATGGCTCCAGAATTTTTAATACATTTTATTGTAAAGATGAATGACATCATTTTATTTTCACTAGTTGTTTCTATTAACCTTCTCTTAACATTCCTCTAGTGAAGTAATGCCACGCCACTTTTTTGTTGGCTCTAGATTTTCTATTACATTTCTGCAAGTATTTATGTAACAACAAATAACTAGATGGGGTAATAATTCTATATGTGAGGCATGATGATAAGCTATAGGTGAAAGTTTGGGGTCTCTGTACACAAAAGTAGAAATAATCAGTGTGTGGTTCTCTCCTTTGGCTGGCTGGCTTTTCAGATTGATAGAAATTTGACTTTTCTAAAGAATCTCTATGGTAGAAGATATACAAGGGGCCCTTTGGCATGATATATGTAGATGAAATTATTATCTTGCCCTAGACATCAAACCATTAAATGTCACCTCCCTCATAAGAGACTGTATTTTTAAGGAAGTGGATACTCCTCTGTTAAAATATTCTTGAAGAAATAGCTTCTGATTAAACATAGACATATAACAATAAGTACTTTTACATATTGATTTACAAAGGTGCATAGCACAGTGATCAGGTTCCATCTCTAAACAAAAGTTATTTTGACTCAATAAAAACAGCTCATGATTGCCACTGTACAATATAAATATTGTAAAGAATATCTCATGTTGATATGGTTTTTAAAAAGGGTTTTTTTCTAATGACATTGCCATGTGTCCTTGCTAGGTTACCTAAGCTTGCTTTTTTACCACTCATACATAATTGCTGAATATAATAGAGTAATGATGATAGTGGAAAGGGATTCAAGAAACTGGAGTTTTGACTAAGACATTGTGACTGTGTATCACCCAAAATTTAAATATATTTTCTCTGATGCAGAATCTCATCAATTGTAATGCCATGGCACAAAGCTAAAACAAGTGCTCAGATTTTTTTGAACTTTGTTCTTCAAAGTTTGACAATTTGAGAAACTGTGTTCTAGGACAGTCTTTATTATTGGATAATACTTCTTTTCAGGAGATCATCTGCTTGTTTCCTACAGAATTTAAATTTGATCAAAACAGTATCTTCCTTATTCCATTGAGAACCACTGTGATATGGCATCAGAAAAGAGTGACCATTGACATCAATGTGAGCTAAAATATCCTTTGGGAGGTCTTGGTCCCAGGTCCAGGTTATTAAGCAACCAGATTACACTTTGATAAAAATGTTGTCAATGGTATTTCTAGCTGTGGAGGAGGTTTCCAAGTGTAGGTCACCCCCTTTGTTCTTATTAAATGCAGAGAGGAACTAGACATCAAATCTAATGCAAGTGGCCTGTTGATTCAACCTCAGAAATGTTGGCCTATAAAGTACTGCTTTTCCAAGCTGCTTTTTCATTACAGTTTTGGTACCACTGTGCTCTAATCTGTGCTTTTCTCCTCTCTTGGCATTTGTTTGGTTTCCTTTGGTTTTCTGAGGTGTTTTATTTTTACATGCTTACATTTCAACTGGAGGCCCCAGAAGGCCAAACAGCATTCCAGGACAGTGACAGATAGCACGTTGACAAAAAAAAAAAAAAAATCAAAACAAACAAACAACACCCCTCGGAAAAAAACCAGTAAGAATAAGAGATATTTATGGACAGTACGATCTACCACAAACTCTACAAACAATATATAGACTGCTGCCAACTCATAAATAAGACCAATCGCAAACAATCACAACCTGTCTCACCACCTGATAGTCTACATTTGGAAAATGAATGCCTTTGGATGGTCGGTTCTTCATATTTTTAACAGTTTTTTTTTTATGAAAATAAAATGTTTCTGGGAGTAGAAATATTTTGATTCTTTATTGCCATACACAGTAGCATGAATTACTAAACTGTTCATTTGAAAGCATAACTCTTTAGAAATAAAACAGGATTAACACTTAAAGATGAGATAGAGGTTAGCACAGAAGAGTTGCTTCTGGGTAGTCCTACTTTCACTTTCTGTGAAATATTTTAAAATTTCTTTTATGTCGATAACTATGAGTTAGAATTTTCCATAACCTGACAGGCAATATTTTATAAACCTTGATACTAAAAATCAGATAAGAAGTGCATTTACCGAAATGGTCTGAAGTTATATAATCACTGTGGTGCTGCTTAAGTAATGACTTTAGTGACAATAAATCAGTGACATGCCATATTTACTTTCTGTTGGGAAATATGGTCACCCACAATGATATCTAGTAACACAACCTTTTATAACCGCTGTCACTGTAATTCAATTTACTGTGCTGCACATGTGAGAGCGATTAACACACATTCATTCAGTTATTGATTCCACATTTATTGAGAGTTTATGATGCACTTAGACACTGAAGTAAAAATGATAAACAAAATAGATATGGTCTTGCCTATGGCCTTGCCTTTTGGAGTTTACAACTTAGCAAAGAAAGATATTAAACAATTGTGCTCTACACTGGAATTTGACACAACATGGTAAAATTACTATAACTGAATAAGAAAAAGTAAAAAAAAAAAAAAAAAAAAGAAAGATATTAAACAAGTAGAAAAATGATCAGTGCTGTGAAGAATTCCTCATAGTTTCACTTACACATTCATTCAGGGAACAATTTACCAAGCACCTACATGTATATGCACTGTATTTGGTGCTTGGGATACAAATACTAATAAAGTACAGTTCTCCCTGTTAAGGAGTTTATATTCTGTTCTACCAGTGGTCTACCCAACTAACGGAACTACTGCAATACATTGCACCAAATATATTGCTACAGAAGCATATGGAGTGGTGTTTATGTAACTCAGACTGAAAAAAGTGGGAAGATTATAAAAAGAAGCTTCATGGAAGAGGCAACATATAAAGTGAATGTTAGAAAATGAGCAAAAGTAAATAATGGAAAGAAGCGAGGACAGCTCAACAACCTAAGAGGAAGAGGATGAACCCAAAGTAATAGGAAAAACAACTTAGCTACCATATTCTAGCTATTGCTAGAAAGTTAGAATCAAGAAACAAGCAGGTAAATGACAATCTTACATAACTAAACCATACGCAATCCACTGACCTAAGATGTGTCACTGGAAGAGACACAAAACAAAACCAAATATCAGAACTACAATAAGGGTGCAGCCATTATGAAAAACAGTATGGAGATTCCTCAAAAGACTAAAAATAGATTTACCATATGGACCAGCAATCCCTCTCCTGGGCATATATCCAGAGGGAACCTTAATTCAAAAAGATACATGCATCCCAATGTTCATAGCAGCACTATTTACAATAGCCAAGACATGAAAGCAACCTAAATGTGCATTAATGGATAGACAGATGATTGGATAAAGAAGTTGTCATATATAATGGGATTCTACTCAGCCATAAAAAAGAATAAAATAATGCCATTTGCAGCAACATAGATGGACCTAAAGATTGCCATACTTAGTAAAGTAAGTCAGACAGAGAAAGAAAAATACCATATGATATCACTTATAGGTGGAATCTAAAAAAACCCAAAGAAGGATGCAAATGAACTTATTTACAAAACAGAGACAGACTCACAGACACAAAAAATAAACTTATTGTTACCAGGAAGGAATTGCGGTGGGAAGGGATAAATTGGGAGTTTGAGATTTGCAGATACTAACTACTATATATATATAGCACAAGGAACTATATTCAATACCCGTAATAGCCTATAACGAAAAAGAATATAAAAAGAATATGTATAACTGAATCACTGTACTGTACACTAGAAATTAACACATTTGAATCAACTATACTTCAATTAAAAAAAAAAAACTACAATCTGAACAACGCAAAACAGTATCCAGATTTCACGACAGGCTAAAGTGAGAAGGCATTCACATTCTAAACTAGTCTTTTCAGTCATGTATGTGCAAATTCAATCCCATTAGTCTTGAGCTGTATGCTTTAAAATGGTTAAGGTGGTAAATTTTATGTTATGAGTATTTTACCAGAAAAAGGGAAAAAAAAGAAAAAACAATCAACCCTACTAGGATTTACCTCCTGGTTCCAAACTTTGCTTTGTTTTGTAACTTCAACCAAGTCATTTAACTTTTCTAAACTTCATATTTTTCCATCTGTAAAATGAAGTTAACTACTGTACACCTCTACCTCACTTAGCTGTGACTGACATGCAAATGCTTTGTGATTTTTGCAAGAAAGGCAGTATGCAAATCCAAGGCCATATTATTATGAGATATAAAAATCTCTCACGCTTAACATTGTATAATACACCTCAGCTTAATGATTATATTATATTTGATCTATTCTTATTTTTACAATGAATAGTTTGCATAGATGTTGTAATCTTATACACTCTAAAATAAAAATACAAACCTCTAATATAAAACAAACAAAACAAAATACCCTAGGCATATGTGAAACTTTATTCAGGTAAACTTTTCATATTTGAACAGCTGCTTTCTTATTTGTTATCACCACATCTTTAAGTGTATCAATAATTAAATAGGATCCACTTTTCAAAGTTTCATTATTTAGTAAGCATGGACATTAAAGATCTAGTTTCTACATTATTAAACCCCAGGAGTGCTATCCTTAAGAGTATTTGATTTATTCCCCTACACTTGACAAGTTCTTCTAATCTTCCTACATATGTAACAGTATCAATTCTACTTCAATGTGGGAAATTAAGTAGAAAAATTTGAGCATACAAAATGCATAACCTATTAATTCTGATAACAACCTATTGATATTATACCTGTGCCCATTATCGCAAGAGAAATCAAAGGCAAGAAGTTTAGTTACTGTGATATAATGAGCAGTGGTAATTATGCACTTATAATTAAAAATGCAAATCTAAATTTTGCCAACATATTAATTTTTATGATTTTTTACTTTAAAACTAATATATTTCATTGGAAGCAGCTGTACAGCTTTTTAGGAATTTGAGGTTTCTAGGAATGATTGCCTAAGTCAAGAAATCATGGTGTCAGAGGATCCTAAATATGTCAGGATCTCAGCATTATCAGGAGGCTGAGATTCACTTAATCTACCCAAGATACCCTAAGCCCTTCTTACAAACCTACACCTAGGAAAAAAAAGCAATAAAGGAAAAAGAAAAATATGAAAACAAGAAAGTCAAAGATGCATGGAAAATATGCAAATCAGAGAATGAAGAGACGAGACTGAGGGAGGAATACTCAAGAAAAGATCTGAGGCAAACCTGGAAAACAGACTGGAATTCAATGTTCTAATCAATGTTATTTACTCAAATAACGATAAGCCTCTTTTAATGGAGTCTTTCACTTTTAATATACAAAACTAGCATCCATGACAACTCTAACCATAATGCTAGCAAAAGCAGTATTATTACTTCAGTATCAAGAGATTATATAAATATATCTAGAGCTGTTTTTCAAATACTCCTGAGATCCTTATGATTAGGGCCAAAGTCTTGAAGGTGTAGATTGATTTCAAATTGATAGCATTTTTACATGCCCTTACATTTTACTAAAAACAGTTGTCCAAACTTCCTGTAACCAGTTACCAAGTTAATTTATCAAACCTTGCTTTTATTCTCAGTGTTAATCAACACATAGAAGGTGTTTTGCATTTTAGCTCTAAAAGTGTACAAATTAGGAATGTGACAGTGTGACTTTGTTTCGTACACATATGGTGCTCAACCTTTTGCTTTCAGTATCATCTTACTCTGCCAGATCTCTAATTTTGTGTAAGGAAATGGGCCAACAGAATATGTTGTGCATTCACTCAATCACCACACTTCTCAGTCCTTGTAAAGAGCTGTTGGTATGTGTGTCAGGGTTGGCAGATTGAAACAGCAGATGGGGATTCTGTTGTCTGTCACACTTTTTCCCCTTAGGATTAGTATTACATGAGATTTAGCCCATCCACTTTTCTCTTTAAAGAAAATGAACATTTTTTTTGGCATTAACAACAGAATGCCATTATTATGGACCAATATTTAGATTCAAAACAACTCAAGTAATTATAATGAATGGTTTCATCCCTTATTAAAGCAGCTATTCTATACTGAGTAATTCTAAGACTTTGACATTTTATATTTTTATTGTGGCAAAGATTCATAATATAAAATTTATCCTTTTAAACTTTTGAAGTGTACAGTTCAGTGGCATTAAGTACATTTACATTGTTGTGCAACCATCACCACAATCCATCTCCAGAACATTTTTCATCTTCCCGAAGTGAAATTCTTTTTTTTTTTTTTTGCTTTTTTTGGGGGGAGGGTGATTAGATTTATTTATTTAGTTAGTTAGTTATGTATTTAACAGAGGTACTGGGAATTGAACCCAGGACCTCATGAATGCTAAGCATGTGCTCTACCACTGAGCTCATCCCCCAAACTGAAATTCTATACATTAAACAATAACACGCCATTTCCCCTTTATCCAGACACTGGTAACCACAATTCTACTTTGTGTCTCTATGAATTTGAATACTCTACGTACCTCATAATAAGTAAACATACAATATTTGTCCTTTTGTGACTGGCTTATTTTCGTGGTGTATGTAATGGCATAAAAATAAAGGAAACTTCATTTAACAAGGAGTTGGGAGGCCCTGAAGAAGCTCTCATGCATGTATCACTCACTGCAGCTCACAAGCCTCAGCAGGAAGAAAGATTTCCTTCTGAGCTATGAAAAAGCTACCCACCACCTTCAGCCAATGAAAAACCACCACAGCCTCCCTCAGTTTCATCCTCAAACCTAATAAAAACTGGCCCTCCCTTTGTCTCTTTGGACTTTGCCTATGGTTTGCCATAGTTTGCATGCCCTGATTTATCATTCCTCTGCTATTTCCCAATAAATTCATTTTGCAGGTAAAATAATTGGCTCTTTTGTTTTCAAGATTCATCCGTGTTGTAACATGTGTTAGAATTTCCTTTCTTTTTTTAAATTGAAGTGTAATTGATTTACAATGTTAGTTTCAGGTGTACAGCAAAGTAATTCAGTTATACACACACACACACATTTTCAGATTATTTTCCATTAGAGCCCATTACAAGAAATTGAATATAATTCCCTGTGCTACAGAGTTTCCTTTCTTTTTAAGGCTGAATGATATTCTACTGTATGTGTATCTCACATTTTGTTTATCCATTCTTCCATCTATGGACACTTGATATTCTTCCACCTTTTGGCTATTTTAAATAACATTGCTATGAACATGAGTGTATAAATATCCTTTTGAGTCCCTGCTTTCAAGTCTTTGGGGTATATACTCAGAAGTGGAATTTCTGGATCATACGGTAATTCTATTTTTAATGTTTTGAGGAAGTGTCATACTGTTTTCCATGGCAGCTGCACTATTTTCCATTCTCGCCAACAATGCACAAGAATTCCAATTTAAAGCCTTTTATTTATCGACATGTTTATGAGTATTTATAAGATAGTTAAGACAAGCAAATGAGCTGCTTGACTCCCCGTTCCCATGTCCCCTCTAACGTTCGCAGTTTAGGCTATTTAGTCCACAAACATAAATTTGGATTTTAATAGTGTCCCTAAGCCAGGAAATGTTGATGATCTCTAGGCCAATAATTCAGTACCAAGTCAGGCTAGTCTCTTGCTTCTTCTATGTCTTTGTATTGTAGTTCTATTCATTTGTATCATTTCATTTGTGTTTCAGTTCTACTTTTTTTTAGCTACTAAATTTCTGTCTTCCTTCAATTAGTATCTGATGTAGTACTCCAATGCCTGAAAACTGACCATTTATTACTTTGGTCCGTCTTACTGTCAACTAAGTTTAATCCTTGTAATACAGACCTTGCCATTTATTCCCACCTCAACAGAGTCCTAGGACATACAATTGGCTACTAAGAATGTTAACTCCTTGTTTTCCTTTGTGGAATGAGTATTCAAATTATCCAAATTCATATTATCAAAGGGCCTTGACAAGATCTACATTGTTACTTAATTTCATCTCTCCATCCCAATCCTCAATGGAATCAGGCCAACACCATTTCTAAGTATGCTTGAAAAAGAGATAGCATAGACTGCTAATGTTCTTCCTTCTCCCTGGAAAGTTTGTCTTTAATAAGCCTTTGAGAACCATTGACATCGAGAACACTCATGTGGGAATACCAAACCTCAACTTTCTCAAGTCCCATGACCTTGTTTTATGGTCTATAAATTATCATATATAGATCTCCAGGAGTTCATAAAGACTTTCCAAGAGGTGGGGAGGGTATAGCTCAAGCACTAGAGCACATGCTTAGCATGCACAAGGTCCTGGGTTTAATCCCCAGTACCTCCTCTAAAAATAAATAAGTAAACCTAATTACCTCCCCTCCCCTTCAAAAAAAAATTTAAAAAGAAAAAAAGACTTTCCAAGAGGTATACATTCACAGATAGTTTTCAATGGATCAGTTTCTGGTATCACATCTTCAAAAGATACCCTTTCCTAATGTTAATCTCACAGACAATGCACCTGTAATGAAGGGGAAATTTCTCCTTCCCCACTTCCTATTTCATCATTGTCCTTCCTCTATTTTACAAAAGATAGACATTAGCCTCATATCTTCCCATTCTCATATCTTACCATGGTGCATTGTTCCCTCAGTGGAGAAACTTCTAGGAAGCCAAACAAGAGATAAATAAAAATATTACTCTTTGTGTTGAGCATGTAAATAACTCTAATAATGGATTAACACATTTTTACAGGTCAGGTTGTTTACAGTTTTTTTTTTTTAACTTTCAAAAAAATTTGTCAGCTTATCTATATTTAAAAATGAACTTTATGACACATTTCTATAAGATTTTAGATATTTAGGTCAAAAGACAATCAAAGCAAAGAATGACAATGCTATAACAAAATTTCCTTTTTTATATAAATGTATTTTCTCAGATCGTCTATCTATAAAAATAAAAATTAGGAACAGAGATGATGTTTAACTTAGTCTTATACTAGCAATAAGTAATATTCACTGATAGACACGTGAACTACTTGAAAATAAGTTCATTTATCTCATTAAGAAATGAGTTTCCAATAAAGGTTTACCTAGATATTTAGTATTACTTGTCAAAATATACACTATATTTATGTAGGCTTAATAAACCATTTACTACCAATAATGTTAATGAGAACTTAATCCAGAGTAAGATATTTTAATCCTTGGAGACTTACTGTTACAGGAATATTTTTAAAAACGTGATTTATACACATATTTTAGTTCCAGAGAGTATGATAGGGTCATCTATAAAAGACTCTCAGGCATAAAATGTATTAAATTAGGATAAAGTTTTGTAGGGGAAATGAAATGGAAATACAAGTTCAAGGAGAAAGACAAAAAATATAAAATATCCATCTGTTAAAGATGAAACTGTCTGCATATTTTTCAAATGGATAGTGATGTGTATCATATTAATGTAGCCTTCATATTCCATTTGAGATGTTGAAAAGAGTAATGCAACATTTTAATTTAAAATGTAATATTTACAATATGCTAGTAATTACAACTTTCGCAACTCTTTAGTGATTCAAAAATGTAGGTGTCAATTTATAAATATGAGAGGAAAAACATAGTTTTACAAAATTCTTTTAGGGCATACTGCAGTGGTTTAAAGAATATTCATCTTGCCAAGCCTTGTGTGTGTGTGTATATATATATATATATATATATATATACACACACACACACACACATACACACAATGATCTGGAGTATGTGTGTGTGTATATATATATATATATATATATATATACACACTCAAGTCTGCCCCTACCTTTTGTGAGCACACAAAGATGACCATAGCAGCCCCAAGTAGTTCACCAGGCTGTTGGAATTATTACCAATATATCTCTATTAATACTGCATCAAAGTTGATATAAAAACAGACCCTGTTTTCCAGGGCTATTGTGTATAGCTATGTAGGATATACACTGAACAACTCTAGCTGATCATTTTCATAGACTACAATGTGAATATCACCTCCTGGAGTTGTGCAACCTGATAACCCTGCCCTATATAGAGGAAAATAAAGAAATAAACAAAAGGTCAGAGCCCAGAGATATTCAATAAGAGATCTCAAGCTCTGCTGCTTGATTCTCATCAAAGTGAGGAAGTTGTCCAATGTATTCCCTTGGAGCACAACCCGTAATTTCTCCTGTGACTCAGAGCAGATTCAACTCGCTCATTTACTGTCCAACAGTAGTACCTAATGAATCTGTTAGTCACTGAGGAGGCAATTTGTCTTGTAACTCTATAATTTCACTTTTTAACTTCTGAGAAGACTTTCTTCTCCCTGGAAAAATGCATTATTGGCACCTAAGTCTCCTAAGACTTATTGACACCTATTCCAATTTAATTGCCTTAATTTCCTTTTGAAATGTACCTATATCTAATGGCTGCCAAAGATAAGGGATACATTAAAAACTAGGATATTAATGAGTTAGTATGTCTAGTTAACCATGGTTGTTCTAATAGAGCCAATAAAGTAATAACTATAATTCCTAAAAAAAAAAAATTGAGGTGAGATGGAAAGTGCATAAAACTGGATTGGATAAGGTCCTCAGTTGGCTTTAGCATATGCATTCCTGAAGGGAACCATTTTAACCCCCAAAAGATGAATATTAGTTCTTAGGAGATTAAAATAATATATATTAAAATGATTTGTGGTCCTCCAAAGGGCTATAGGACTTAAAGAGATATAAAATATATCTGCGGCATTAAAATTTCATTGGGTAGAGTGTAATCAGGGGGGAAAAAAATCTAAAAAGTCTCCTTAAGGGACAATGATTTAAAAAAAAAAAAAAAAGGTTAACAAACACTAATTTACAGTCATTGGCTGGTATCGCTCCTTCCAAAATATTGTACCACACTGTTGGGAAACCACCATCTGGACTGGAATTACAAAATAAAATGTGGTTACTTCTCCCTTACATAAAAGCTTTGTCACAATACAGTTCCATGGTACTCTGGAATCAGTAAGTCAGTAGATTTTTCTTTTGCCAGCAATCAATTGGATTTAAGGGGACCAACCTTGGCAACTGAGATACAGCATTTAAGGTTTTAGTCAAAAGTTTTCAGGGAATTTTGTCATATCAAACTTCTTTTAGAATAACCCACAAAGTCTCATGGTAATCAAGAAGGAAAAACTGTACGTAGGCCTGGAACTAACTTCTTCAGTTATGATACAGATGCTACTGAGTAAAATGAAAGGTCAATAATGCTGAATTATAGACGAAAAGGTGCCATTTTCAACAACAGGCCACTTTTCCTTAAAAAAAAAAAAAAAACACAGTATTTGGGATCTGCTAGCAATCCTCTGCTAACCCTTTTCTTTTTCTTTTTTTTTTTTTCTTTTGTAACACGATCTTCAAATTTTAACTGCATTCATTGCCACCAGCTAAAACTGCATTTAAACTTCTATTGCAGATAGATGTGGCCAAGTAAATGGAAGTGATGTGGGCAACTTCTGAGTAGTGTCCTTAAAGAGAAGGGGATTGTCCTCCATTTCCCTTTTTCTCCTTCCCACTGGCTAGAATATAAATAGAAATAATGAAGCTAAAAGATACATTTTAAACCATGAAAGGAATTTACAATGCATTTGAAGATGGCAGAACATCAGGGTAGAAGCTTCCCTGACAAAATGGGGCAACATTATTTAACTCTGTACTGTTTACATTCAGACCATTACATAAACTTTTATCTTGTTTGAAGTTGTGATTATTTTGGTACTTGTTACAGTATCTGAACTTGGATCCTAATTAACGTACAGTCACATCTAGATTTGAATCCTTTTTACCATCACTTATTAATTATGAAGCCTTGGACCTATCATTTACTGTCCTTGAAATGATGTTATCATCTGTAAAATGGAGGTGATAATACTTGCTTCACAGAAATATTTAGATGGTTAAAAGATCATTTACATAAGGAACCTAACACATTACGGGTACGGGAATGAATAAATGTTTCTCTATCCTTTCCTTGTTTACCTATGACTAGGCCCTCCAGCTTAAAACCCAATTTTAGTATTCAATTTTGCAATTATTCCCAAGTGAATACATAATCCAGGTTTAGAGACCCACCTACACCCAAATCTTCAAAAGTCCCAGAGTCCTAGTTACAACAATTTAAATTGTGTGTTCCTAATCCTGCTTATTTTTCCACTATTCTGGCCCTTTCATTTTTGCCTAGGACTGAAGCCACCTTTTATTTTCTGCCCCACCCCTATGAGTCTGACATCATCTGGATATTAACCAACTTCAATCAGGTCCTTCCTAAGACCCACAGGTAAATGCTTTCTGTCCCCCTAATCCCAACACACACACGCAGAGTCATATACAGATACTGGAATGCATTAAGTAAACCACCACATTTAATTTCAAATGACACTGAAATGAATTATAATTATGCAACTTTAATCAGCAATGAACTCTGTGGACCAACATATTAGTGAGTTGCTAACTTTCTGCCCCAAAGGACATTAGGACGTATACCAATGTCAGAACCCTTAATATATAGTGAAAAGACATGGCTTTTGTCACCAGTGGAGTAGAAGGCCTTTTCTCCTTAGCATGGAAGCAAATATGGAGTATCAGATCTAAATTGAATATTGATAGAATTCTACAAAAACTGCACTCCTATTTAAGTGTCACATTTTTTTCTCCAGATTTGGATTAATCTTTGTGTGTGTACATATGTTACCACCCAAATGTTGGAAAGTCAGTTTTTAACAAAATTCCTCCAATTAATTTTAACCATTGATAGCAGCATGTATTCCATTATCTGAACAGAAGGCTGAATTAACAGATATAGTATAATCAAGTAAATTTTATTTTAATTTATTTCTTCAAATCAATTACAAGAAGTAAATCTCTCCCTGTGATGCTCTGTACTATTTATGTACTTATTTTATTTTCAGTAACAATGCCACCTGCTGTATTAAATAGAACTGTTTGAATAATGAACTGTATGTTGTACTAATATTTCTTCAGGAGAATAGGGCTTTTGGAGATCAAATTCATTCCTGCAAAATACAAGCCAGATATTATTCAGTAAAAAACAAAGTACTATTGAAAGCTTCTCTGTATTTCACTACTTGTTTTACAGAGAGTTTGCTGGAATAGCATTTGTTCGGTAATTGCAAATCTACACAACATAGAGACATGACAATAGAAGGTAAATATATTCAAGGGGCTAAATGACAACATCAAGATAAAATGTCTTGTGTCAAGGATAAGTTTTAGCAAAGGAATATAAAAAATGTCAAGACAATATTATTGATTCTAAAAACTGAGAATTCTTATTCAAGAATTCATAGTAGTATTCAGAAGCGGCCTTATTATTAACAACAATAATAAAAAAACATATTGAAGCCACTCTTGAGTGAAGTGCAGTAAACAATTTTATTTTCTTCATCCCTTACACACACACACACACACACACACGCACAAACACACGCAAAGACCCCAAAGTGTTTCTTTGAAAATAGTAAGAAATGGCATTATCATCATTTCAATTCTTGTAATTTTCAAAGGTAATAAAAATACAGCCTTCCTATTTTAAGAAAAATTATTCAAAAGAATTATTAAATGTATGACGGTTACTACATCAGTGGGTGCTATGAATTGAATTTTATCACTCCCCCCGAAATTTTTTTATGTTGAAGTCTGAACCCTCCAGTACTTCAGAATGTGCTGTTATTTGAAGATGGGGTCTTTACAGAGATAATCAGGTTTCAAAGAAGTTATTAAGGTGGGACTTATTCCAATATGGCTGTTGTCCTTAAGAAAAAGAAAAATTTGGACACCAAGACATGCATTAGAGGGAAGGCAGTGAGAAAACACACAGAGAGAAGATGACCATCTCTAAGACAAGGAAAGACATCTAAAACAGCTTTCTCTCACAGCCCTCAGAAGGAATCAACCCTGCAGACATCTTGATTTTGGATTTCTAGCCTCCAGAATTGTGAGCCAATATATTTCTGTTGTTTAAGCCACTTAGTCTGTGGCACTTTGCTAATACAGGGGATAAAGACAATTGCAGTGTGTGTGTGTGTGTGTATGTGTGTGTAGTGACATAGTAATCAAATGACCTTTCAAGCTCAAGAGCCATTCTCTGTCACTGGAGAATAAATAAGGTTGTCAACCTCAAACAATGTTCTATAGAAAGTTGTTATGGGGGGTGGTAGAAGTTGGGTGATACAGGTCAAACGGTACAAATTTTCAGTTATAAGAAGAATAAGTTCCAAAGATCTAAAATACAGTGTGGTGACTATAGGTAATATTACTGTATTGTTACTTGAAAGACGCTAGAGTAGACTTTTAAGCATTCTCACCATATACACACAGAAGTGTTAACTATGTAAGGTGATGGATGTGGTAAGTATCTTGATCTTGGTAATCATTCCACAATTTATATGTATCTAAAATCATCACACTGTATACTTTAAATACATACAGTTATGTTTGGCGATTATTCCTCAATAAATTTAAAAACATGATAGATTTTTTTTTTTAGAAAATAAAATTATCATGGTTCTGGCATCTCTTAATTCACTTAAAAATTTCTTGAACCTAGTTATAGTTCTCCTGGTCTCCCTTTTGTGGCAATGAATTGTAGAAATGTATTATTTTAATTTTAAAATAAAAATTTCATTTATACATTTCACAAACATATTACATTTCAAAAGATGTCCCCTGGCTCTATTATACTGAGGAAAACAGAGGTTTTGCCGATCTTATGTCTATATGCCTGTAGATTTTGTTCATCTCTATCTTCAAACTTTCTCTTTTTAACCCGTATTTTCAGTTTTTAATCTGTACAAACATTGAAGCCTCTCCATACACATGATTATTTTAATTGAAACTCTCTTATCAACTGTGGGTTTGGGTTTTGTTACATTTTACTTCTGGAGGAACATGCCTGTTTGGAGTTCTGTTTGTATTTCACTCATGCTTGGAGCAAAAGCCATGGGCTTATTCCTTTTGCCATCTTGCCATGTTTAAAATAATAAGATACGATTTTTATTTTCCTCTTGGCTCTTCTCACTTCCCTTCTGCTTCAGGGTACCACTCCTCTGCACCTTTTCCACACCCATATCATAAGTGACAGGAATTTAATGAATCTTTCCTTTCCTTTCACAGGTTTCATTACTAAAGGGAAAATTTGCTTTTTTTTTTTTTTTTTGCCACTATTGAGACACTTTCTTCTCAGATAACAGATATTTGGAAAATTTCCACAGTAACTGCTGTCAAAGATAAACAAAACTGGACATCAGTTATAGCAGGGAAATCAGGTTTTATTCAGTATCTACTGACAGCAGTTAAAGAACTGAGCTCCATTCCAATTTATGCTAAGGTGACTGGGCATTTTAAAGGGAAATGACTTGATTATACTATACATCCGTCAATTCAGCCTTTTGTTCAGAGAATGGCATAAATGCTGCAGTTAATGGTTAAAATTATTTGGAGGGATTTTGCTAAACATTTTGGTAAGCTAGTTTTTCTTTCTTTTTTCTTTCTTTTTTTTTTTTTCTGAGGCTCAAAATAATCTTCTCCGTATGTATATATGTCACCTCCTACCCCCGAATGGAGTAAGGAGGGGGCTGGGTGGAGGCGCAAGTGAAACGTTACAAAATGGTGGTTCTTACAAATGAGGTTAGGCCAGCTGTGTCTTTCAGCTGGCGATTGTGGAAGTTACGATTCTATCTTGCCACAGAAACTGGGACAGAGAAAGCATTCACAATTGTAAACCCTTTGTAGTCCAGGCATACCTCATTTTATCTACTTGGTTTTATTACACTTCACAGATACTGCATTTTTTTTACAAATGGAAGGTATCTGGCAACCTGGTGTTGAACAAGTCTATGGGCTCCACTTTTCCATCAGCATTTGCTCACTTTGTGTCTCTGTGCCACATTTTAATAATTCTCACCATATTTCAAACGTTTTCATTATTATTGTATTTGTTCTGGTGATCTGTGATCTAGCTAAGACAATTAATGAAGATGGCTCCACTAAACAACAGCTCTTCAATGTAGATGAAACCGCCTTATATTGGAACAACATGCCATATAAGACTTTTACAGCTAGAAAGGGGAAGTCAATGTCTGGCTTTAAAGCTTCAAAGGACAGGCTGACTCTCTTGTTAGGGGCTAATGCAACTGGTGACTTGAGGATGAAGCCAATGCTCATTTGCCATTCCATAAGTCCTAAGGCCCTTAATAATTATGTTAAATCTACTCTGCCTTTGCTCTATAAATGGAACAACAAAGACTAGATAACAGCACATCGGTTTACAACATGGTTCACTGAATATTTTAAGCACACTCATTGAGATCTACTGCTCAGGAAAAAAAAAAAATCCTTTCAAAATATTAGTGCTCGTTGATAGTGCACCTGGTCACCCAAGAGCTCTAATGAAAATGTATGAGGTTAATGTTGTTTTCATACCTGTTAACACACCATCCATTCTGCAGCCCATAGTTTCAAGAAGCAATTTTGACTTTCAAGTCTTGCTTAAGAAATACATTTGGTAAGGCTGTAGCTGCCATAGACAGTGATTCCTCTGATGGACATGGGAAAAGTATTAAAAACTTTTTGGAAAGGCTAATCATTCAAATGCTATTAAAAACATTTATTTAAAAAAAAAAACATTTATGACTCATGAGAAGAGGCCAAAATATCAGTATTAACAGGAGTTTGGAAGATGTTGATTCCAACCCTCATGTATGACTTGGAGAGGTTCAAGACTTCAGTGGAGGAAGTAACTGCAGATGTGGTGGAAATAGCAAGAGAACTAGAATTAGAGGTGGAACCTGAAGATGTGATTGAATTTCTGCAATCGCATGATAAAGCTTTAATGGATGAGGAGGTGCTTCTTATGGATGAGCAAAGAAAGTGGTTTCTTGAGATGGAGTATAGTCCTGGTGAAGAATGTTGAAATGGAACAAAGGATTCAGAATACTACGTAAACTTAATTGATAAAACAGGGCCAGGATTTGACACACTAGACTCTAATTTTGAAAGAAGCTCTACTGTGGGTAAAATGCTATCAAATAACACTGCATGCTACAAAGAAATTGTTCTTGAAAGCAAGAGTCATTTGATGTACAAATTCATTGTTGTGTTGTTATATTTACTTTACTGCAGTGGTCTGGACCCAAAACCACAATATCTATGAGGTATCCCTGTAAATGAGCTAAGAAAGGGGAGGTCAAGGGCCTGTCATCAGTTGTTGGCTAGAACAAAGAGTAAATTTTCCTGGTAGAACATAGCTTTCTCAGGCACACATTTTGATGGGGTGCTGGAGTCATATTAAGGACACACCCTTATACTATTAGAAGCCATGTGGGTTTGTTCCCTCGGTGCAGACGTGGGTTGAGCTGTTACGTGCCAAGAGTGCTGTAGTTCTCATTGTGTCAATTTTTGTATTTACAGCTTGGGTTTAATAGCTGAAAAATACCTGTTATCTTGTAGATATCATTCACATAAGTGGTAGGATTTTGATGTATCCGATTAAAACAACTGGTTCTGAAGTTGCATTTAACCTCAATTTGGAGAGAACATGTGGAAATTTAATTTCAAGATCAGTTTTATATGTAACTTTTAATTTCTACCAAATAAACTTTATTTATTTTTTTAGCTAGCTAGCTAATCTGTTGAGTGTGTACAGCTATTTTATTTTTTTAAACTTACATTTCCCTGTGTACTAAGGGGTTTAAGAACCATTTCATATTTTTATTTTATTCATCATTTGGACTTTTCCTCTTTTTTGAAGTATCTTGTATTTTGTCCATTTTCTTATTAAAGTTCTCTCTCTCTTGGGTAGATTTGTCAAAGTTATTTATATATATATTTGATAGTAGTTCTTTTATGGTTATAAATTTTTCAAATATATTCACTCAGTCTGTGGCTTTTCTTTTCTTGCCACTCTTTTTTGATGTCTTTTCATGAACAGTGGTTCTTCATTTTACTGCAGATTCAACAATATTTTCCTTTATGGCTAATGCTTTACATGTTTTGTTTAGGAAATCTCTCCTACTCTTAATTCATTACAATATTCTCTTATAGTCTTTTGTAAAGCTTTACAGCTTTGCCTTTCACTATTGCTTTTTATTTGAATTGGAATCAATATTTGTGTATGATGTAATATTGAGGTACAGTTTAATTTTTTTCCATATGTTTAACCAAATTTCTTAGCACAATTCATTGAAGAGACTACTCTTTATCCCACTATTTTGCAGTGTCATATTAGTCATAAATCAAGTG